>NC_081418.1:143335385-143586791 GCF_949786415.1 Peromyscus eremicus | reverse complement strand
ACTCCATGCCTCATGGCTTCAAGAAGTAAGTTCTGGGGCTGAGCACACAGCTTTGTGGGTAAGGGCCCTTGCTGGGCAAGCATGAAGACCACAGGACACATCCCAGCACCCGCATAAATGTAGGGGGGTCTGTTTTGCACATGTAATCCCAGTGCTCAAGAAGAAAAAAGTCTCTGGAGCAATCTACATAGACAGAACAGCTGAATCCTTGCATCTGGGCTCAGTGAGACATTCTGTATCACTATAAAATATAGACAGCTACTGAGGGAGACATTCAAGGTCAACTTCTGGCCTACATATACATACATGTGCATATGTGTGTACATGCACATGCACACACATGCTTGTGCCAACATACATGCAAACATGCACGCACGCACACACATACATACACACACACACACACACACACACACACACACACACACACACACAAAATAGGAATAATAGTAAAAATAATAAGAAAAGAAGCAAGCCCCAAGGGGAAGCAGGCCTCGGGACAGTTCTTTGGTGAGGAGCATTTGCTTCTGGGTTGGGGAAGATTGTGTCCCGGCTCGACTCAAGGCCTAATTTCTCTGCAGAGCCAATCTCCATAAAATGCCAAGCCTGAGCAAAGGGTGAAAGCATTTAGGAACGTGCTCCCTCATAACGGCCTCCTGGCACACATGATTCAAATATATGGCTCAAGAAATGGAAAATGAACAGATTGTCACCCTTTGGCGGTCTTTGTCAAATGGTCAAATCTATAAAATACTGGAAATGTTTATTGAATTTTTGTCTAATTTTAGAAGTGATATGTGTACATCTTTCAAAAATTAGAACCTATAAAGAGGGTGGTAAAAGTGGCCAATAAATAATCGGTAATAGTCTGGTGTGTCTCCTTCCAATCTCTCTGTATGTAAATAAGGTCATGGGATCACATTACAGGAATCCAATTTCACATCTTATCTTTTGTACTTTGTGCTACGCTGTGGGCATTTCCTAAGGTCATTAAGCGTTCTTCAGAAACATGATTTATATTTGTTTCATAAAATTCCCTCATATGCACGTAATATAATTTATTTAACCTTCACATATCTGGAGACATTTATGTAAGCTGTTTCCTATTTTCCCTTATAAATCATAATGTGCTTGGGATTTTTGTGTAAATTTATGATCATTTTATTAGGGTAGGTTCCTAGAAGTGAAATTACTAGGTCAATTTGGCAGGCTTTCAGTAGCAAATACCAGAAAATTTAACTCAAACAAGTATGGCTACCAGCCACAGTTAGGGCTGTGATATGCTAGTCATATCCAGTGGGAGGGGGCACATTTTGGTTTCCTAATTCCAAGGAAATACTTTAGTATTCACTGGGATTAGAATACAGATTTCCTTCCACCTAGACACAAAACAAACACTGTGGGAAGAGGCTTCAAACGTTTTCATGGTTTTAAGGCAATCAGGGCCATTCTGGAACGCTGAGTCAACTTGCCCAATTCCAGTGATCTGTATGAGAAACATGGATATCCTTTAAAAAAAATGAATAGTATCATGAAGGATAAAAATCAGAAATGAAGACTGAGTTAAGGTCAATAAATACTTTCTAAATAAATGAACTTTTTAAGGGCTTGACACAAACCCTCAAATCCCTTCCCATGAGGGTTGTAGTAATGTCAGCTTAGCAATGTGTGAGACCATCAAACTGTTCCTTCACCAGCATTTGTGATTTCATTTCAAGACTTATTTGCCTTTCTTACCCAATTTCCATATTGTTTCTCTTTTTTCTGCACGTTTGTGTGTACAGATTACGATGGTGATGATGGTGTGTTTGTGTGCATGCATGTGCATGCCACCGTGCAGATGTGACAGAGAATAACCTCAGGGGTCAGTCAGCCCTTCACGTTCCCTTATCTGAGAAGGGTCTTTTGTTCACTGCTGTGCACACAGGCTAGTTGGTGGGTGAACTTTCTGGGCTCTGACGTCTTTGTCCCTCATCTCTGTGGGAGTGCTGGGATTATAGATTCCCACTACAACATCCAGCTTCCTGTAATTTTGAGGATATGAACTCAGGTCCCCATACTCAGGTCCCCATACTTGTTCAGCCATCTCCCAGCCCCCAATTTCAATTTGATGGGCTCACATAACTACTACATCCTGATTTAAATTTCTATTCCCTTGGTTATTGCTGTATGTTCATTACCATTTAGGATTTCTGTACTTTGAATGCTAAACATGGATTAGGAATATCCCCAAGTATCCCAAAGCTCAGGTTGATCTCCTCTGCCCTGACCATTGAGAAACAGCGTTTAGTATTTGGGGTTCCATCTGTGAAGGGTCTAGATTTTCAATGTACTCCACAACTGAGTGTCTCTTCAATGAGGGCCCTTCAGTTCTCTTGTGTCTCTAGAAAAATGATTCTCCCCTAGGCCCAGCCCTACTCAGAATGTGCCCTCAGACCCTCATTAGGATTTTGGATGCAATTTGGGGTTCCAAGTAGGAGAAATGTGGAATGTCTAGCTAAACATTAGCCCCAAATTTCTAACCATAGTACTGTGCACTGCTTAGCTAGAAAAGCAGAGCTCTTACCCTGGAGCTCTGAGAATCTCAACTGCACTCTTTCTTGGAGACTGAAAGCGCCATCCCGGAATCCCCGCAGAGCGTCTCATTGCAGCTTACACGACTGGACCAGCGCTAACGATGGCATTCGACAGTCCACAGGGCCAGCTCTCCATCCAAGTCAGTCCTTCTCAGACTGGCCCTCCAAGTGTCGCCTTGGAGCCCAGCGCTGGCATTCACTCTGCTTTATTGCCGTGGCTGACCTGACGCTACTGGAGACACAGCAGTCTCTTCCTCCACCCTAAACCACTGGTCTCTTCCAGAAGTTTCTACCCTTTAGCTTCCTCCTTCCTGGAGGTTGGCATTAAGAAAGAGGTTTTTTGTTTTGTTTTGTTTTGTTTTTTAAATGTCATTAAAAGATAGAAAGGAGGCCGGGAAGATGGTTCAGTGAATGAGAGCATTTGCTGAGCAAGGAGAGGGACTGAGCCCCAATCCTAGTACCCCCACCAAATAATGGACATGTTTGCAACCCCAGCACTGTGAGAGACAGAGACCCAGAGACCAGGGGATCCCTAGTCTTGCTGTCCACACTTTCTAAATGAAATGGTAAGTCTTAAGTTCAGTGAGTGACACTATCTAAAAGTAATAAGACAGAGTAATATAACAAGATACCCAATACCCTCCTCTACCCTCCATGTTCAGTCATAGGCGTGCTCTTGCACATATACATGTGAACACACTGTGCATATAACAGAGAGAGAGGGAGGGAGAGAGAGAGGGGCGAGAGAGAAGAAACAGCTTCGACATTAACTTTTACCTTTTAAAAAGTCTCTAGCAGTACTATCAGGAAAGAAAATACCACCACATTGGTTCTAGTATTAACTCCTTATTGAATTCAGACCCACATTGTCTAGGCTTTAAAGTAGGAAAGGGGACTGCATAGCATCTTCTCTAGGTAAGCCCCAAGGATACCAGTTCAATGTGCTGAATCCTGGGGTAGCTCCTTAATGGGAAGCAGAACTTCGGAACTTCCTTAGAAGAATGGGGATGGATATTTTTGGAAATATCTGCATGGCACACAGAGATATCACTCTAGCAAAAACTGCATCTTTTGAATCTAGAGTCCAGAAAACATTTTCTGGTTGAGAAACTTAGATGTGAAACTCAACATTAAAGAAATAAGTGGAAGAATTCAGGGAAAAAATGACAAAGATAAAGGACATCTAGAGGGCAGACAGGAGAAGAGAACAGGGAATGGAAAAAGAGCAGACCAAGGGATGAGGACAAAACTCAGCCAAGGGTGGAGGCCACTGCCGAGGAAAGAGGAAGCCATGACAGGTAGAACAAGAGCAAAGTGACCTATAGTCTCCTAATATGACAGAGACACAAACTCGTCACAGCAGCCTCCCACCTGCATCTGGATGAAGGAAGGGGACCTCCTTAACCGTGGCTCCAACTTTTCCTTCCTCTTCTCCCACAGAGCCAACTAATGAGGCAAAAACAATTGTCCAGCTCAGCATCCAAGTGTAATAGAAAAGAATGAAAGGTATTACAAAGGAAAACTTTGATTTTCCGTTCTGTACTCAGAGCCCCCAACACATGACCCTTTTATTTCTATTTAGGGGACAGGATGCCAAAGTAGACTCAGGCTGGTCTCCAGGACTGGCCATGCCCAGGCACACTAAGAAGACTCACAGAGTCAGGGAAATAATTCCAGTCCCTGGAAGGGACAGGAAATAAAAGTTGTGATGAGGAAGTCCTGGCTGGGCTGCCCTGGTTGTCTTCAAAAGGGAAAGTGTTAATTGTAGCAGTCACCCCTGCTAGGCTGCAGCAGTGTGAACATTACTGACATCCAGACCTGCTGAGAGGCTGGTCTCAGGGCCCCAGTCTCCCAAAAAGAGAAACAAGGAAATCCACCCCCACCCCAAACTCAGCTTATAGCCTTCTCCTCTGGGGACTTTGCAGAACCTACTGAGGCAGCCTAGTGGGCTGTGCTGGGAATGAAACACAAAGCACATTGCCCCAACCAAGCTTGGGGGAGACCCCTGGGAGTGGACTGCTATGGAGATCCTCTGGGCTTGCAGCTACCTGACACTAACGTGACTGCAAAGCCAAGCTGTGAAAAGGGTTCTTCAAGCTTCCTGGGAAGTCTGCTCTTTCAGGGAGGGAGCTTCTTATGGCCCTTGTTGCTCCCTCTTATTTCAGTGAGTCACGGTCCTAAGGGTTCATCTTTAAACATCAAATTTAATCACAAAGCATTAGTAGATGGAGTATTTAAACCACCACCTAGCCTGTAAACTAGATAGTTACAGGATTGTCTCTTGCCTTCATTGTCATGGTAACCAGCCTGCAGCTTGAGAGTCATCCTGGCGAAGTTCCCAAGCATCTGGTGGGCAGAGGACGTTTCAATCTGTGTGTAACTGGTTTACGGAGCACTCTGAACTCAGCAGGGTGTATGCATAAAATAATTGTATTTTTTCCAGTCTCTGCATCTATCTTCGCTCTGTAGAGCCTCCCTTTCCTAATACACAGCACAATCCCTTAATAATAACCTGGGCAGGTCCCATAGCTTGCTGGTCATGTTTGCCTCTTAAAGTACAGCTCAGGATAAGTCAATCTTCAGTAGACTTTAATTGCATTCTCCCTGCTCCCTCCCTGCTATACAGCTGTGAGCTTTATGTCAGCCTCCTAGGGCTGCTACAACAATGCTCAACAATACAGTCACTTGGGACAACAGAAATGTGTTGTCTCAGAGTTCTGCAGCCTCAAAGTGAAAAATCAAGGCATGGGCAGAGCTATGATTCTTCATGAAGTCCTAGGGAAGGATACCTCTTGCCCCTTCCAACTTCTGTTGACCTGGAAATACCTTGGCTTATGAAAGCATAGCTCCAGTCTTCAGTTGGTGTTCTTGACCTTTCCTCTGGTGTCTATTGTCCAAGATTCCTCTTTTACAGCATGAGGCTGTGGTCCCACTAAATGAGAAATCACTTCAAAATTACCTCAATTTTGACATCATTGTTTCTGCAAGATTCTGTTTTAGAACACAATGCCCTTCCAAGATGCTGAGACCACACTGTTAACACATCTTTTGAGAGGTCACACTTCAGGCCCTCTAAAGCTAGGGTTAGGAAGTGAGTCTGGGTTCTGGGCAATCTCCTGTGCCCTAGTCCTGGATCCTTTGGGATAATGATGTGAGGAGAACAAAGGCTAGAGAGATGGCTGGCCACTTTGTGGTACTTATTCAGCTTATACAGACTGGTCATGGAAGCCTCCATACCCTCTGTTCTCCCAGTTTCTCCTTGGGACACATGGATAAGTTCTTTTGTCCCATGAGTTTCTCCGCAGCAAAACCCTGGGTGTGAATGCTTGGTTTTCCCAGCTCAACCCTCCAGTCCTCAGAATGGAAGCCAACAATACCCAAGCCCCCAGTCTCTTACTTCCGATGTCGGATACTTTAGAGGCCTTGTCTCCCAGGCACTAATTCCAAAGTAACAGCAAACTTGGAACTTACCCCAGTGTGTGTGTGTGTGTGTGTGTGTGTATGTGTGTGTGTGTGTGTGTGTGTGTGTGTGTGTGTGTGTGTGTGTGATAACTGAGGTTACACAGATAAGCCAACAACAAGCAGATTTAATATCTTGACCAAGATAGGAAGCTCAATAAGTTTATATCAACTCAGAATTATTGTCAATATCTACGGAACAAACTGTCCCCGACTTCATTTCTCTAAGGCTAGTGATAGGTTTTAGTTATTTGGTGTAATGTAGTAGTCCTGGGGATCAAACTCTGGATCTTGCATGCACTAGTCAAGTGATCACAACCCAAGCATCCCAGCTATTGAAACAGAGTAACCTAGGCTGGTCTTGAACTCACAACCTACCACCTGTGCCTCTTAAATGCTGATATTACAAGCATGCACCATCACATCTGGCTTAATGATTGGTTTTGAACATCATTTTCATAAATGAAGAGCTACTCCAGGAGACGGATGAAGGAAGAATGGTCACATTTTCTGATTACAGGTGAACACGAGTGAAGAGATAGTACATAACAATCATACTACCTTTTGATAGCATCCTAAATGACAAACCCTTTGATGAATGCTTTTATACACACAGTTTAACTTTTTTCTGACCTGTGGGATGAGAACTACTGCCTTGTCTTATAGGAAACTGCGTAGAGTACTTAAAGTCCAGGCTCAAGATTAAGCGGCCAGCATCATCCCTGGAGCTCACAGGACTTTTGGTTCATCTTCTTCTCCATATCCTGCTGGCCTAGGGGAATCTCCTGGATCACTCCTCAAAATCCATCCCCTGCACCACCCATATGACTGCACCATGAGTACACAGAGCATTCAAGGCAACCATTGGTGTCCTTACATTGGCCTTCATCTCTCTGCTGCTGGCCTCTGAGCATTTAGCAAGCTTGCATTCACCTGTACTGAACTGAGCTGTGGTTCTGCTAATGAATGCTGAGCTCTAAGTGGGATTCATCAACATTTCAGGTTTAAATAAGGATGCAGGGGACAGGGAATAAAAATAGGCCCATATCAGGATGAAGAGAAATGTTCTTAATAGAACAAAGAGGGGTGGGGGGAGCTATCACATTAATTCTTTTTACTTCTTACAGGTCAATTTGAGCTACTCGGGCTAAGAAGAAAATCTATGAAATATGACAAAATTCATGTGCAATTAGAACTATCTCTGGCAGTATTTTTGTTGTGTTCAAAGCAACTCTGAATATAAAATTGAGGGAGGAAAATGAGAAGAAAAGGGAGCAGGAAGCCGACAGACAGGAAGAGGGAAAAATAACGTCCAGATTGTAGTGAAGCAGGACAGGGGAGAGAGACCATGTGTTAAGGTTCCTCTGGCGTTTTTCAGCAGAGCATTACCCATCAAGCGAAGACAACCATTGTCAAAGGCTCCAGTGGTGCTTATAGTAAATGTCTGACCATAGTACGAGGTTATTTATAAACGGATGAAAGCACATAGTAGCGCACAAGGCTAGAGAGAAATACAGTGAACTCACGTCTTTTTTTTCTTTGCTGGTGTCATTGGGTGAAACAGATATCCCGCAACTCAAAACAAGCAATGATGCTGAGTCCTGTCGTGAGCAAGCAAAAGGAGGCAAGTGTCTCCTGAGAGTGGAAAGACAGTAGCCATGGTTACAAGAAACACACACACGCACACGCACACATACTTCTCAGATACATCAGTTGCTCGTTGCTCTGACACCTTGGTCCCAGGCATTCTCAACTTAATGATCACTGAACATGCATGGCATCATTTTCTAAGGGGATGTAGAATGCTCAATGGACTGGACTTGTGCCTTCAGAGTGGTCAGTGGGTGGTTAGTATCAAAACTCCCAGAAATAGAAGATTTGCTCACATACAGGCATTAAAGAGAGACATTGGCTGTAAAGCCAATGCATCCGGGGTGGGGGAGAGAAAAGGTCTAAAACCTCAAGTAAGGATTGCTTTCCTCTCTCAAGCACTTCCAGATCTCTGCATTCTCATCTTTTTGGCAATCATAGTCCAGTACCTGTCAGTTTTGCTGCCCGTAAATGTTTTCTTACATCCAATCTCAGTCGCTCTTAGCAGTGTTCAGATATGTGGCCTAATGGGCATTCACAGAGAGGAAAGCTGTTTCAAAAGCCACCCCTTTGATTTTCCAATCTCTTAATTCTCTTTCTGAGCAGATGCTGGAAAGTCCTTCCCAGGTCACTGAGACTCCACTGTCCTAAGGCTTCCCTCCATCAGTTCGTTTGTAGATTTAAAAAAAAAAAAATATGAAATACTGAAACGTACTTTGGATCTTGTTCTTTGCCCTCTGGAGAGAAGCTTCCAACCAATGCTCCACCCAGCATTAAATAACAACACTATAGAACCATCGAGTCACAAAAACCCTGGGGTTCACTTACCACACCAGCATTTTTCAACCTTACACACTAGAGCTAATGACATTGATGTGAAACATAGGCATTGGGGGGCTAGGAGTTATGATGCCCAACTCCCAAGTAAAGTCGCCTTCCAGGTAAGATGCCCTGATCTCACACTCAGGCACCCTCCTGTAAATGCAAGTCAGTAAACCCTAAATAATTATTTGCCCATGGTGTTTTAAGTATGAAAAGGGCAAATCATCTATAAGCTTCTATACTTCTAAACTTTTTAGTAATAAAATAACAAACTTCTATACATTATTTATAATAATGCTTCTCTTGAAAAACACTACCATTTAAATCCCTTTAACTGACCTGATTTCCTACCAAGTTGGGGGGATTTGTATGATTTATGTCGTCTTTGATCAGAAAAATCGCAGGAGTAGAGAATTCACTGCCTGACCAGATGCTGATGCCCTTTCTTTTTAATTCTTGCTTCCTTTTATTGTATGTATGCAGATGGGTTTTTTTGTTGTTGTTGTTGTTGTTGTTGTTGTTTTGGTTTTTTGTTTTTTGGGGGTTTTTTTGCCTGCATGTATGCCTGCAATCATTTGTGTGTCCAGTGCGGGTACAGACCAGAAGAGGGTGTCAGAGTCCCTGGAACTGGAGCTACAGATAATTGTGAGCAGCCAAATGAGTGCTGGGAACTGAACCCAGGTCCTCTATAAGAACAGTCAGCTGCAGAGACATCTCTCCAGGCCTCCCAATGGCCCTCACTCAATCATTCCACCCTTGAACCCTGGAAAGCAGCCTGCAGCCCACTGTTGGACAAAGCCTGCCCTTTCTTTCCGGGACACACTGCCTCAACTCTGCCCTGACTGTTTATCCCACCCTAATTGATCCCTACCTTGGTTGTTGGACACTGTCCGATTCCAGCCTCTGTCTCTTCCCCTTCTCAGAGCATCCCTTCCTACCATCTGCCCCCTCTTTCTTCACCATCAATGCCCTCTGAGAGCCCCACTGTTTCCTCAAGCCCTGTGCACCTAAATCAGAGTTTCACTTTCCATTCCACATAGCTGAATCCGAGAAGACACTCTTAATCACTAAACTTCTATGTGTGACCATTTCTACAGCGGCTGGAAGATTCTGAGCACTCTAACATTGCCTGTGGAGTATGGTTATCCCACTTCAGACTAAGAACCTTGAAGCTGGAGTCCTATCTTAGTCTTTGTAGTTTCAACATGGAAGTTTACAGTTGTCCAAGAGCAGGCGCTCAATAAAACAGCATGCATGGACATGGGTATCGAGTGCACCGAATCCTAAGATACAGGCTTGAAACATCCAAGATACATGTTTGGCCCAGCTCTGAACATCACGTCCCTGTCTATACAAAGTCTCCAGCAGCCCTTGTGTGAAGGGTGATGTGTAGACTCAGTGGTTTGGCTTTGCCACCTTTGTAACACAGGTTGAATCTTTCTCCCCAGCACTGTTCTCAACAGTTCAGTTTTCTGTTTGCGTCTACTCTACTGGTTCTCCCTAGTGCATGCGTGCCCCTTCATCTCTCCTGCTCTGCCTCCATATCTCCACCTGTGCTATTTTCCTCTTTTCCTCTCAGATGCCATCTTCTGACCTCTTCTTCATCCTCTGAGCTAAGCTCACCCATCCTTCTCAGTTAAAACAGTCCTGTGTCTTCAGAGAAGCCTTCTCAAGCCACCTTGTGTGAACTCCTAAAGCTTGTCTGTGTTTTTCATCATATCATTAATCTTAATACCTCACGACACCTCCAACATTATTTCTCACATCATTTAATTCTCCACTCATTTATGCCATGTTTCTACAACTGATCATAAATTTGCCAAGGATAAATGTTCTGTCTTATAATTCTTTGTATCCCCCAAAGTAGTTAGTGCTGTATCTAACGTGCAGTAGGCACTTGGTATGTATGTTATTTATTCTCCCCCATCTTTTATAGCACAGTTAAAGTCTCCTTCATTCATATACCATCCCTTAAGGCTTCAGCATAAATGTACCTTTCCTATTTCCATGTTCAGTTGTAGTTAGTGTATGTCCTGCTCAATAAGCATATTATAGGCTATAATTTATGACTTTTGTGTAGAAAATGTCTTCATTCAACTGAATGTTCTCTTTCATAAGAATAGAGTGCCATGTTCTGGTTGGTTTTCATCAACTTGACACAATCTAGCGTTGTGTCGGAAGAGGGAACCTCAACTGAGGAAGAGGGAACCTCAACTGAAGAATTGCCTCTATTACTGGCCTCTAGATTGGGCTGTAGGCAAGACTATAGGGCCTTTCCTTGACCAATGATTGATGTAGAAAGATCCAGCTCACCATGAGCAGTGCCACCCCTAGGCAGGGGCCCCGGGTGGAATAAGAAAGCAAGCTGAGCAAACCATAGAGAAGAAGCCAGTAAGAATCACTCCTCAATGGTCTTCTTGCCACTGGGTTCCTACCCTAAGCCCCTGCTGTGGCTTCCCTCGATGGTGGACTGTTACCTGGAAGTGCAAGGTGATAAAACTCTTTGCTCTCTAAGTTGTTTTTGGTCATTGTTTTATCATAGAGAAGCAAATGAGGACATCCTGGCTAGGAACTTTTCTGGGACATGTTTCCAACACCATTTATCTAAAGTCGTATTCAAATTCCAGTGAGGTATAATCTAACAGGATAGGAACTAAACCAGACACCCCAATAAGGATTGAATTGGATATGAATATAAATGTCCTCACAGCTTGCTATATTTAATTGATAAGCAGGGATCTACAGCATAACATATAATTTGTGTGTCTGTGTTTCTACTGTGATGAAGACGTATCAAGTAACTTGCTGGGATGTACTTGACAAGCTAGAAACAGACCAGAAACACACACACACACACACACACACACACACACACACACACACACACACACACACATACATCAGTAAAATGCCCTGTGAGAGCTTCTCACTCAAGCTGTGGTTGGCTTAGAAAGCTTTTTTGCTGCTGAGAATTGCCACTTCGGCCACGTGTGTTCCAACAGAGGCTGCGATGACTAATATGAAATAATACCTCGTCCCCAACTCCTCCGCATTTTATCTGATAATAGACTTGTTTATTCATTGATTCATGACTCCAGACGCTGCTAGCACTGACTGTACGGAGGTGAAAGTGGTGGAAACAGCCTTTGTCCTGTAGAAACGGGAACAGTTAAACAACTGGTCACAAGAGAACAGTGACAAAATGTGAAAAACTAAACCTGTTTTGGTGGGGAGTTGCGTCTTAGCCTGTTCAGGTATCTGGGCACCTTGTTAGCAACAGGAACTTCATTTTTATGGTTTTAGAAGCTGGAAAGTCCAGAGTCCGGGAAGTCACTGTCCAATGAAGATTTCACTTGCTGGTTTGTGAGTGGAGCCTTCTTGCTTTGTGCTCCTGTTGTAGAAAAGACAAACAAGAGCCCCCCTTACATTTTACCTTTTGTAAGGGCACTAATCCTACTCACAGAGGCTCTGTCCTCCTGCCCTAATCACCTCCTGAAGCCCTGTGATTTAGCACAGTCACACTGGAGATTAAGGTTTAACAGATGAATTGGCAGGAGGTATGATGCAACACAAGCTTTCAGACCAAAGCAAGCAGAAAGGTACAGATTTCCAAGAAAGTGTGTATAAGCTTGGACTCGAAGGCTGAGAAGAAACAGTCAAAGGAAGTGCTGGGCAAGAGAACTGCTTGTACAAAGGCCCTGGGGTTGATTTGAAGGCAGCATATCTAGGATATAGTGAATGAAAGTGACTTTTGTAGAATGGACACTGAAGACATCAGAGATGCAATGGATGTTTAATCCTGGCTGGAAGCCAGACTCCCAAGCTATGCTCTGGGTTCCAGTTGGTAATATAGCAGTGAGACAGCAAAAAGACACTGGCCTGTATAACAGGAACAGAGTTTATGTCCTAGGTGTGCCACTAGACAGCTACCCATCTGTCTACTCATTCAGTTGAACCATTGCTTACCAGATGTCTTAGTTTTTCTATTGCTGTGAAGAGACTCCATGACCATAGCAACTCCTATAAAGGAAAACATTTAACTGAGTGGCTTCCAGTTTCAGAGGTTCAGTCCATTATCATCATGTGGTGGAATGCAGGCAGACAAGGTGCTGAAGATGAAACTGAGATTCCTGCATCTTGACATGCAGGCAACAGGAAGTGGTCTGAGTTACTGGGCAATATCTTGAGCGTTTATGTGAGACCGCAAAGCCCTCCTCTACAGTGGCACACTTCCTCCAACAAGATTACACTTACTCTAACAGGGCCATACCTCCTAATAGTGCCACTCCCTTTAGGGGCCATTTTCTTTCAAACCACCACAGTGGGCATCTGCTCTGTACTAAGGTATATTCTAGGTACAAGGGAAACAGGGAGAGAGATGAAGGGTAAAACTCCTGACCCTCAAGAGCACACATTCTAGTGGAAACTGCCCAATTATACAATCATTCTCTCCTCTCCTCATTTCTGTCATCTATCTGTCTATCTATCTATCTATCTATCTATCTATCTATCATCTATCATCTATCTATCTATCTATCATCTCTCAGAGGACAATAAAAATAGCTGGGTAACTTCAAGGAAGTATTCTTAGAGACGACAGAGAATTTATGTGTGTCTGAATGAAACGAAAGGGACCCTGTAAAGTAAAAGTTGCCAGGAAAGAGAATGAAGGGGAAACTGAGTCTATGTCTAACCAAGGATCCTTCTCTCACCCTCTCAGCGGATCCAAGAGTCAGATAGCATGCCCCATGGTTTCTGGTGTTAACTTACTAACTCCCTGGGACAGTCTTATGACACAGGCATGAGTTCCCTTCGGTGCAGTGTGCACAGCTTCTGATGTCATCTCCCTGGTGTGTGTGTGTGTGTGCAGTAGCTCCTGAGGTCACTTTAGATTAGTGGAGGAAATGGGGAAACTGATGCTTAGCTGCCAGGTGGGTGCAGGCCCTGGTAAGTGGCCTCCTTAGCCCTTTGTGTGCTAACACCAATGGTCTTTTACATGTGTCATGAGCAAGGCTGGGGTCCGTTCGAGGGTTCTTCAATAGGAGGAAAATCATGTCTAAGTGTTGAATTGCTCATGCTTTTCAGAGTGAGGCAGGGATGAGGTGAGGGCAGGGAATGTGGACTTGTTTCCTGAGTCCATAATGAGTTGGGGCTAAGCAATGAAGAGGTTAAAGTGGTTAAGCAGGAAGAAGGGAGATTCCAGAAGTATTTGATGGGGAAACTTCAGTCAGCACATGGCACTCTGGGCACGGACACAGGGCAAGAGGTGTCAGTGTATCAGGGACATGGGAAGTGTGTTCAAGAATACTTGGGCATCTTCACCATGGAGGTCTGTGACACAAGAGTCTCAGATTCTAAGACTTGTGTAATTTTGATCTGACTCTATGATCTGTGCGATATGGGTGGATTCCCTGGGAGAAAGGAATTCCCTGAGGTGCTTCTTCCTACCGGATGGGTTAGAAAAGTACCAGCCTGCCCAGACAAGTCAAACAGGAGGCATCTGCCCCCATGCTGGTGTGGAAGCTGTGGTTCTGAGCCCCGCCCCCATTCATCTGGGGACAAGCTGCTGTGATCATTCTATTTCCAAAGGAGAGTTGTTTCCTGCACTCCGGTGTGCTGTGTCCTTGGCAGCGACTTCCAGCACTCTGGCCTTGACTTGTTTTATGTTTTTCCCACCACCTTGACCACTAGAAACAACAGAAAGAGCATAGAGTAAACAAACAGCTTATGAGAAAATTTTTGGAGCTAAACTGAACCCCTGTGGTATATAGTAAAAAACATGGGATGCTTAGCTCTGTGATAAGTGACAGGGAAGTGAGCAATAGAGACTTCACTTATCTGTCAATTACATCATATGGAAGCAGTTGTCCCCTGTGACAAACAGGTCACAACGCTTGGGTCATGACCACTCTCCTACCAAAAAGGATGCCTTGCCAGAGGTAGCATTTTTAGTGATCCAAGAAATTATTATTGTTGCTGTGTTAATTTTAAATTGGCTTCCCTAAGATAACGGCCCAAGGCTGGGCAGTGAGAGAAATGAATCAGAACCCAGGGAAGGGAGAGACCATGGTGCATGTCTGTCCTCCAGCTTCTTTGTCATTTGCATAGCAAATGGGTCACCTGAGGGAGCACTTTCTGCAGTGGCTGTCTGGTACATTTTTGTCCTGAATTGCATAGTGAGAGATTAAAGACAGTACTGAGGGCTGGAGCGATGGGTCAGTGGCTAAAGTGCTTGCTATGCATGTATGAGGACGTAGGTTCAGACCCTCAACCTCCAGACACAATGCTTGGCATATTTAAGTGAGAAGAGGGATGGGATAGAAGGGCAGAGAAGCTGGTCAGGGGAGGGATTACTAACAGGAAGTATGTTTGTAAAGGTCATATGGAAAACTGCTATTTTATCAGCTCTGTGTGTGTGTGTGTGTGTGTGTGTGTGTGTGTGTGTGTGTGTGTTCAGTTGAATTTACTCTACAAGGATAATGCTCTTCCCCAAAAAACACAGGTTATCAAATAAAAAGCTAAGTGCCAGGTATGGGATACTTCCCCCAAGTTACTGGTCACGGGTGCTCCCAAGAGCCCAAAATAATGTAGGCCATTGCTATTGCTCTTCATTTCCCACCAGAACTTGGCAGTAAGACCCTATTGCTGATGACATGGATAAATCAAGTAGGTACTGACCAGGAATCTTTCTCTGGCTAGCTTTAATAGTATTAGAAGGTGTTTTTGATGACAAACAAAAGTCAGATAACCTAGTTTCAGAGCCCTACAATTACTCCACCACCACCACACTTGATAATACCTTCAAGTTTGTAACTATCAAGGATGTAACTATGGGGCCTTCTGCTCTGTGTAGAAAACTCTCATACGTGTCTCAAAACATAAGTTATACTCCATAATCTTGGCTTGATCTTCATAGAGGGAAAGAAAGTACTGGAACTGATTAGAAGAGCCGTCATTTACAACTTTGCATCTTAACTTAGCTCTAGAAGAAAGCCCCTTGGAGAATCTGAAACAAAAACCCCTCACTATCATCTGGCCCATTGCTGCAACAACACAGCTCAGAAAAGCAACCCGGAGAAGCAAGGGCTTATTTGGGATCACGGTTTTGGGGTGTACCCCGTCATGGTGGACAGGACACGGCAGCAGGGTTGGCAGCCGGTCACGTTGTACCCACAGTCAGGAAACCGAGACGAACACGGGTGCTCTACTGGCTTTCTCCCTTTTAGTCAGTCCAGGCACACACCCCAGAGAATGGGGCTGCCCACGCTTAGAGTGGGGTTTTCCACTTCAGTTACCCGACCTAGAAACTCCCTCAAAGACATATCCAAAGGTCTGTCTCTGGGTCCTGTCAAGCTGATAATCAAATCAATCACCCCACACATTATTTTTTTTAAAATGTCACAGAATCGCATATACACACACAGCATGGTGGGTATGCACCCAAGTCCCTGGTTAGACCCACCATAGAGTTGTGGACCTGAGTGTGTCTGTAGAAGGAGCTGAGTGACAAAGGCCTTGCCTAGCCCAGACCCCATACCACCTTCTGTAAACCTGTCCAGACAACACTCCACTCATCAGTAACACAGAAGGGGACTGCCCCAACGATTTTTCTCTTTTTACTTCCTTTCCTCAAGGGAAAGAAGGTTGTTAAAGGTGAAAGAGATAAGTGTTACCACCTTGAACAATTCTTAGAGCTAAATAAATGATCTGACAAGTCTGTGAGCATCAAATGGAGAATCTGGAGACACTGCAAGAGAATACACAGTGCCAGGAAAGCAATTTGTTTCAAGAAAGTTTCCTTGGCAACTTCCTTTAAAATTGGCTTGGACAAGAACTCAGCCTCATTGATTAAACCCTCCTGAAAGACCATAGGGTGATGATAAATCTCTAAGAAGTCCATTTCAGGGTAAGTGTCTGACTAGTGCCACACAGTTTGGGGTAAGAACTTGTCTCTCTCTGCAGTTTTATTAATGAGCTGGAAGTGACTACAAAAGGCATGTTCATGCTCTATTGGGAGTTACTACAAGTTACTAAAGAACAGATGAATAATAATACACATAGACTAACAAAGTGGAAAATACCCCTATGTCATTCAGCTTAGAAAAGCAAAGTTTAGTCATTTTTTTAAACAGGAAAATAAAGGGAACCAAGAGGATTAAAAGAAAATGATATGCCAATGAGTATAATAGACCTAGAATACTCACAAAGAACAGCAAGTACACAAGCCCTGTGGAGGGTTGAAGAGCCAGAGATGGCAATGACTTTGGAGTCCATGAAGAACTGTAGAAATAGGTCAAAACCACTATGTGTCTATAGAATACCAAAGCTGGTCAGGGCTAAGAGCACTAGATGCTCTTTGAGATGATCTGGGTTTGGTTTCCAGCACCCATATGGTGGGTTACAAGTATCAATAACTCCAATTTCATGAAATCCAATGCCCCCTTCTGGACTCCATGGGCACTGCACACACAACGCACATGCACACAAACGGAGGAAAATCTCATACAACTAAAATAAAAATAAATAATAAAGTCTAAAATAAATAATAAAACAATAATAAAAATAATAAAATAATAATTCCAAAGCTGGCTCTATCTGTTCCATGTGTTCCTGGTGTAATTTTTGTTTTGTGAGAAGAAGCAATGAATCAATAGGTCTGTAGCTAGAGTGTGGGTTCCTAATACTCACAAGCTAAGGAAAGCATCCTAAGAGGGAAAAAAAAAAAAAAACTAAGAGACTAGTGTCTAGATGATGGCCAAGGAATATGCTCTGTCTGAAGCCAAAATGTTTCAGATCTAGTGAGAGATTGGACCTCAACACACACCTACACAGAGGATTTTGCATCCTGAAGTGGAAGCATCACCTACAGAGACAAGTAAAGTGTCCAGTGGCAGAAAAGAAAGTGCAGGAAGATTTTCAGTGAAATAAAGGCAATTATGGGTAGTTCTCGGGAGAAATAGACACAACAATGCCTGTATCTATCCACGCAACTTCCTACATCAACATTTGACCGCACAGAATTAGGCCAGGAAACAGTCGTAAAGTTTGTTAAGAGGAGGGTCCACATGGTGGAAGGAGAGAGTCAACTCCTGAGAGTTACCTTCTAACCTCCACATGCATCCAGTGACATGTGAGCATTTACATGCATGCTCATACACAGTAAAGAAATAAACAAATACCATGAGGAAATAAATTCTAGATCACAGGAATAGTCTACAACCACCTAATAGAAGCCAACTGGAAGACAAGAATCCTGGAATGGGACTTAGAAGTGGGTCTTTGAGTTCTCTGACTTTGCCACCAATCCAAACACTGTCACAGGAGATCTAGATCTCCCAGAAAACGGGGGAGGGGGAGACTACTTTACTGAAACATCCACTACTCTCAGCCCAGCCTTCTTAACCAAAATATTTCTCAATTTTTAGAAAGAGCTAAAGCAATTATAAGAAGTGAATTGGGAGAACAGAACACAGGTTCACACAACATAGAATGTAGAAATTGAAGGCAGAAATCTCACGAGGGAGCTTGGGGTGTAGTTCATTTGGCAGCATGCTTGCCTAGAACACACAAAGCCCAGAGTTCCATACTCAGCACTGCTTAAGCCAGGTATGGCTATACAGGCCTGTAATTCTAGTACCTGGTATAGAGGCAGGCAAATCAGAAATTCAAGATTATCCTCAGTTGTACAGTAAGTGTGAGGCCAGCCTGGGCTATGTGAGAGATCCTATTGAGATAGGAGATTCAGAAAGCGTACATTAGGAGGAAGAGTGTCCTCCCAAGACCCCAGAACCCCAAAGGGTAGCTTTATTTAGAAATAGAGGGTGTGGACAAGGAGTTAGTTTAGGCAAGTTCATCCTGGATCACCATGGGCCCTAATCCAACACTGAGAGTCCTTATAATAAAAGAAAAGAGTCAGATGAGCAGCTTGGGAGGACACCAAGACAGAGGCAGGGGTTAAACTGGTACTTCTCTGTGCCAGGAACCACCAGCAACTACCAGAAGCTAGAGGAAGCCAGCTTGGATAATCTCCAGAGCTGGAGGAGTGGAGTGTAGTACATCTTGCTTTTAGACTTCTAGCATTCAGAGATATGAGAACAAAAAAAAATTACATTGTTTAAGCAGCCCAGTTTGTGACATTTTGTTACAGTAGCCCTAGAACAGTAATGCATGGATCTATCCATTCCATTCTATCAACAGTTGTACCAGGCTTTTTTTGGGGGGCCACCAACCAGCTCCCAAATCATGACACAGAGACTTATTATTAGTTATGAATGTTCAGCCTTATCTTAGCTCTTATTTTGATCTGTTTCTTTTTATCTACATTCTGCCTCAGAGATTTTTATCTTTCTGTATGTCCTACTCTGTGTCTGTTGGTGGCAGCTGCCTGGCTTCTGGCCCGGGGCATGTCCCTCTCTTTCTCCTCATTCTCTTCCTCTTCTCTTCTCTTCTCTTCTCTTCTCTTCTCTTCTCTTCTCTTCTCTTTTCTTCTCATTTCTCTCTTGAACCTAGATTTCTCCTTCTATTTATTCTCTCTGCCTACCAGCCCTGCCTATCCCTCTACTGCCTAGCTATTTGTCATTCATCTTTTTATTAGACCAATCAGGTGCCTTAGGCAGGCAAGGTGAAACAGCAACACATCATTTCATAATCAAATAAATGCAGCATAAAAATGTAACACGTCTTTGCATCATTAAACAAATACAGCAGAAACACATGTAACATATCTTCACATGGTTAAAGTAATATTCCACAACAAACAGTAGATAAAGCAGGCAGAGAATGGAAAACTCTCTGCTTACCATGCCAACAGAGGGAAGGACCACACTGGAAACTTGGGTCAGTGGTTCAGAACAGTGCTGCACAATAGACAAGGAAAGGGGACAGGGATGAGAGAAATTCTTAGTCCAAGAATGTCAGAAGCACACTAAAAGTTGTTGTGGAATAATCTTGTTGTACACTGTGAAGATGTGTCTTTGCCAAGGCGCCTTTTGATTGGTTTAATAAAGAGCTAAATGGCCAATATCTAGGCAGGAGGGCAGGAGGAATAGGCAGGACTTCCAGGCACAGAGAGGACTCTGGAAAGAAGAGAGGCAGAGAAGCCTGCCAGACACAGAATGAGTCAGACACATAGAATGGGAAAGAGGTAAAAGCCACATGGTAGAATGTAGATTAATAAAAATGTGGGTTAATTTAAGTTATAAGAGCTAGTGGAACAAGTCTAAACTATAGGCTGAGCTTTCGTAATTAGTAAGAAGTCTGCTTGTCATTATTTGGGAGCTGGCTGGCTGGACAGAAAAAGATTTTTTACGAAGAGTCTTATTTTATTCAATCTCAATCAATAAATCCCAGATCAGAAACACATGGTATGACATATTTTTTTTAATGTGAGCTTTATTGAAATCAAAAGTCTACAAAGATATAACAATTAAATGATGTCATTTTTCATTAAATATATATTTAATCTCCTTTGTCAAAATAGCAAATTATATCTTCATGGCCTAAGAAGAGCCAGGTGGAATCTTGATGTCAAGAACCAATCTTTCTGTGGTCCAAGGCACTGGTCCAGGTGAAGTGAATGCTAGCTAGCTCTGCAAGGGAAGGAAATAATTCATACTCCAGGGGACTGATGACAAGAACCTTCCCCAAGTCCCATACACTCTCTTCAAGTGCTGTCCATAAATTAACTTAACCTGTAACGGGACTTGGTCTCCCCGCTAAAGTCTAAGTGCTACACTCCTGAACAGAATGAGTTACGTCATGAAAACATGACCGTGGGGGTTCTGTCAGGTCATTTTTCATCTTGAAGCAAGTGACAAAGTATGAGTTGACAATAAGGGGGAAGTGGGGAGGCAACAGGGGAGGGGGTGAGAGAGGACAAATGGATTGCTAGCATGAACATGTGGTCAAGCACGCCGAGCCCCTGGATCCCAGCAGAGGTCAGGAGACACTCGAAAGGGCAGCACAGGCAAAGGGGAGGGGGCAAGAGAAGGGTTTGAAGATGTCGCACTCAACCTTGCCAACTTGGCCACGCTGCCACATGGAGCTCTGGCACGTCAGGTGTGTGGGATTCGGGGCAACAGGCAGAGCCGTTTTCAGTGCGGTTACCATTCTGTCCCCCTTGCCTTAGTTTATCCAGTAAGCTAGCTATCCCAGAAAAAGAGCAAGGCTAAGTGCCACCAGTTCTTATGTATACATACTCATCTCCCCTCTGCTGCCTGAAGTCTGTTATTGTCTCCGTTTCGTCCTGAAGGAAGAGGAGGAGGAGGGACGGGAGGGGGAGGGGAGGAGGAGGAGGAGGAGGAGGAGGAGGAGGAGGAGGAGGAAGAAGAAGAAGAAGAAGAAGAAGAAGAAGAAGAAGAAGAAGAAGAAGAAGAAGAAGACACCTTCTCCCAGCCCAGAGTTGGAGATGTCTGTTTACAGATGGGACTAAACTTGTACAGTTGCTGGTGTTCCAAACAACCCTTCAGTATTTGATCCCTATTCAAAGCCCAGTCTTGCTCGGCTCAGCCAATCAAGGCCCAGGGACACAGCTCAGTTCGTCAGGGTGCAGAGCAGAGAAGTGGGGAGGGACACAACACAGACTTTCCATGCCAGGCGAGGGAGTACAGCCTCATGCTATAGACAGTGCCTCCCACCCTGATTAGAACATCTAATGCTTACATGTGTAATTGTAATGGGCACCTAGGGCTCTGTTCTCCCTGCTAAATAAGAGTCTCTGTGGCAGGGCCTTGAAGTCTACATGTTAACATCCACCTCAGGTGACTCTCAGGATCAGGGGAGCCCTGTGGACACTTCTGTGGACATCAGCAGCAGAGATGATTTCAAACCCCTGCGAAGGGTGGTCATTGAGTATCAGTGTGGAAGGGGTTAGGAGGTGCTTTGGAAAGTGGTAAGTCCACAAGTGACGAAACCATTTGCAGGAGGGTTTCAGTAATGCAGGAGGAAATGATGAGAGGCTAAATAAGAACAAAAGCCAGTGAGGAAGAGAGAAATGAACAGACTCTGGGATCAACAGGACTTAGCAAAAGAGCAAGTAGCTCTCAGAGGGTCCACTCCCTCACACTGAGCACCCGGCAAGGAAAAGTCTTGATCTCCTGGGTTCATTCAAATGACACCCTATAGGAAGCATAGGTCTTTGCAGTGTCCTGCAGAAAGTCAAAATGTCCTGAGACTTATTCTTCTGAGTTCACTTGCTGCCAGCTGTCCTTTCTGGATTCCAATAGAATCTGTCTTCCCACCCTAATTGCTCCTGCAAGTTTCTAAGCCTCTCTGGATGAAAGCCTTCAGCCCCTCTTACCCTGCCTTCTAGACTTCTGTTTCTGCCCTTCTAGGTGCTCCTAGATCACAGGACCAGAGCTCTGGGTGAACCATGCATAATGGTAGTGATGATAACAAGGTACTCAGCAGTTGGCATTGGGGCTGTATGAGTCTGCTGTGTCTTGGAGGTTAAATAACCTCCATAGGCTTGTGTGTTAAGTATTTGGTTTCCAGAGTAGCACTGTTGGCAGGTGGCAAAACCCTTAGGAAGTAGAGCCTGTGAGAGTGTAGGTCATTGAGGGTGTCCCCTCCAAAGGGGTTGTGGAATCTTTCTCCATCTCCCTCTCCGACACTTCTCTTTCTCCTTCCTGGCTCAGGTGTGACCAGCATCTCCTCCATACATCTGATGTGCCTCCATCTGCTGCTTTCCCTGTAACTAAACTGATGTAGACACCATGCCTTGGAACCTCTAAAACTTGACCTAACTAACCTTTGTCTCTTTACAGAGTTAGCTGCTTCTGTTATTTAGAAAAGCAAGCTGACTAATGGGAGGTACTATTTACCACCCTTCCATGCCATCAGGTCTGGGGGGCACGTGTATTTCTTACCACCCCCCCACCAGCATCTTCCTTGAGCTCTCCACGCATGCTCTTCCTCTTGTGCCCACCTGTCATGATTTTCTTGTTGTATCTGTCACTGACTCTGTGACTGAATGTTTTAATTAAATAACAATGGAGTACCCAGTGAGGTGGTTTCCCTTAAATTCCATATTCATTGACCACCACCTGTGCCATTTAACTTCAGCACTGGTTCAGCCTCCCAATGTGGCCCCACAGAGAGAACCCGGGTCTCCTGGGAATTTCCTATGCTGGCACTCCGCTGACGCAGAGAGGGCTCTCGGGCTTGTCCTGCAGGGGAGAGAGATGGAAAGTACGCAGCAACCTTCTAGTTTGCCTCACAGGGGAGGATCATGGAAAGGGTGCTTCCATGGACACCAAAATCCAGGGTTCAGTCCCCTTATATAAAATGGTGTGTGATATTTGCATATAACTTATACACATCCTCTTGTTTACATTATACCATTTATTTACCATAGAGAACACGCCTGGTAATACGGGTCAATGATCCTACCTACCTAAGAGGCTGAGGGAGGAGGATGGTAAGTTCAAGGCCAGTCTGGGCATTGTAGTGACATCCTGTCTCAAAATAAAAATTAAGCAGAGGATATAATATAGCTGGTGGTAGCGTGCTCGCCCAGCACGTACAAAGCCACAGATTCAATCCCCGACACTACAGAAAGAAATAATACACTACAAACATTATGTGAACAGTTGTTACACAGTATTGTTTAGGGCATAATGACAACGGAAAGAGTCAATAACTTTTCAGTACAAAAATTAGTTTGTCAAAATTTTCAATCCACAGTTGATTGGATGCATGGCCGTGGGACCCCTCAATACAGAGAGCTGGCTGCAATTGGCTTTCCTTCCTTGGAACTCTTGGTCTCCGTTTTGACTTGACCCTGACCTGACAGCTGTGTGAAGAATTCACCATGGGGAATAGCTCAGTGTTCAGAAAGCACGGCTGGGCTGAAATTTCCAACACTCACAAAGGGACAGGATAGCGGTGGGCAAAGGATGGCATGAGCAAGGGACAGTGGGCATCTGCGGGACTGAGAAGGGAGCGGGGAGAAGACACAGCAGTGCCAGTTCTCTGCCCAAGAGTGAAACAGGGGACCTGGGGGACTTGGCAGGAAGCCCAGCCTTGAAGGTAGCCATGTTTGACAAAAGCAGTTTACAGATGGACAGAAGGATTATTTTGACTCACAGCTGGAAGGTGCATCATGGCAGGGAAGACATGGCAGCAGGACCCTGAGGAAACTGGTCAGATGGCATCTGCTTCAGAAAGCAGAAGTTCCTGCTGGGACTCAGCTCATTTACTTTTTTGTTTTGTTTTGTTTTCAGTCTGAGATTCCAGCCCATGGGATGATGCCATTCATTCACATTTAGGGTGGGTCTTGTCTTTCCCCCTAAACCTTTCTAGAGCCCCCTCAGAGACCATCCCATTGGTGTATCTCCTAGGTGATCCTAAATCCAATCAGGCTGATCACAATTAGCATCACAAAGGTGCATTATCAGAGCTCAGAGCTCCCATGGAGCCATAGTGTGGCTCCAGGCTAGCTGTCAGCCTCATTTGGGGGCTGTTCTGGGTTTTCTGCTACAATCTAAGGCCCTTAGCTCAGTCACCACTACCTGCTGCATCCTCCCAGCACACTCAAGCCCCTTTTTGCCATGGACACAATGGTGCTGGTGACCATTTGCTATTAAGAAGGGGGGGGGGGGGTTCATTACACAGTAGGAGATAAGAGCTTCCTCTTTTTGTTGTCTCCCTACTCATTTTTCTCTCATGTCTCAGATAAGGGATGCAGAGTTATTTTAATTATGTTTTCAGTGTGAGAATACAAACTCTTTATGCGATTTTGAGAGCTCCCTTTGGGGCTGCTTGGCTTTTTAATGGGTCTGCTTTCTTGGAAGGAAAACAGTAGCTTATTTTTTGTTTGGTTTTTGTCACTGAGAATGGCATGATGAATCTGACATCTCTCAAAGACCTATGTCCAAACGGGGAGGGGGGGACCGGTGGCAGGGGTTAAGGCTGGCCTAGTGGAGAGTGGTAATTGTTGTTTCTGAAGGAAAACTCTCAACTGCATATGCAAATTCTGGTCTTCTTAAAAATCAAGCCTGAGACTGTCCTCAAGTAAACAGAGAAGGGATGAGGTCCATCCTGGAGCAGGCCCCCAGGGCACTTGGCCTTGTTGTCTGGCCAAGTGAGTAACAACCTGTGAGCTTCATCTGTTCAACTTCTCACCATGGAAGTACTGTCCCTGCTACGGTCTCAGGTGACCCTCCTTGGGCATTTCTCCGAGGTGGGAGGACAGGCAGAGTTACCGTAAAGAAACTTACTACTGATGCACGAGAAAATGGAGGCATGGAGAGATGAGATGACCACACACACGCTCACCAAGGATCACGGAGCCAGTAGTCAAGATGATACTCATGTGAAGCTTTCCAAGCCCTTTCTTACCTCAGTACCATTCCATATGAAGGTTAAGTACCAAGTCCTTTGTTGTGAAACCTTGATCTCTGCCCTCTCCTCCTCCTCCTCCTCCTCCTCCTCCTCCTCCTCCTCCTCCTCCTCCTCCTTCTCCTCCTCCTCCTCCTTTGCCCTCCTCCCCACTGTCAGCCAGTCACACCAGGTCTTGGAAATGCTCCCTTTTCACTCATCGAGGTGTTTCTCACATCAGCTAAGAGAGCAGAGTTGTTCTGTAGACCCCGTCTTCCACAACATTGAGGATAATATCCCACCTGATGTGTCTCTATCTAGGACAACCTTGCCCACAACTGATCTGCCATACTCACATTTACAATTCTGCTTGTTTGCCTTCCATGAATTTCTCCTCCAAGTGCCGTCACCTATTGTTCAAGGTCATCACTGTCTGGCCCCTGCTCACTTCCCAGCCTGGTCCGTAGTTGGTTACCCCATCACATCAAGCTTCCTTTTGATTAAACCATCTGCCTTTCTTGATCTCCTTCCAGTGTGCACTCGTCCCTGCTGTTAGGCAGTTACTTAAATAAATGCACTGGTTAAAAGCAGAAAAAAGCAAGTTTGCACCCCTGCTTTCAGTCCCTCTTTGTAAATTAGGTTACTTAACCTTCCTAAGCCTCAGTTTCTGCTCCTGGGAAATGGATCTAATACTACTTCACCCTAGCATTATGAAAACGAGTGTTCATCGCATTGTCCATATAAAGGGAGTACTTGGTTATTTTCACTAGCCTAAAATCTTTCCTGAAAGCCCAAAAAAATAGGGACAGTAAGGACAGATAGTAACTAACATGTCCCTTCCCATATTCCAGGCCTGGTTACACATCTGCAAATATTAACTTACTTACTCTTCATATCAACTACAATGTAACATTATTGCATCTACTGTAATCTAAGGAGCTCAGAGCTCAGACATCACTAACTGAATCTCTTCTGGTTTAGTCAGGTAGTGGAGACAGAACAGCTCCACCCAGGGCTCAGAATCACTCCTTGTTCAGGCCCTCCCTGAGCAGCAGGCTATAGCATCTTCTCTGCGTTCATGACAGTCAATGGCCAGGTTCCTGACACCATTTATCTGGCAGATGCTCAGAAACAAATGTTTTTGCCCGTGATGGTAAGTGTCCCCAGGACCTGGAAAAGTTCCCAACCCCTGTGAACTGACTTTGGTAAAATACAAACTCATTACCCTGCAGCTCTGTGGATGTGAAGACCAACCCAAGTTTCACTGGCTACGAGCAGGGTGTGGTCTGGCTGTGTTCTTTTGCAGACGCCTCATTTGGTGACTCCTGCTGCTCTAGACTCCCACCAGCCCTGGCTTTTTGCCACCTTCCTTCATCTCTACAGGTAACACCGGAAGACGGAGTCCTCACATTACTCCAAACCTGTCTTCTGCTCCCTCTTCAATTTTTAAGAGTTCTTATACCTGGGACTGGTGGCACAGGACTGTAAATCCAGCTACTTGGAAGGCTGAGGCAGAATGACTGCAAATCCAAGGCCAGCCTAGGAATTTCATGTAACCCCATTTATAAAAGAAAGCAGAGGGCCCAGAGTGAGGGGAATATAGCTCAGTGGTGGAGCATTTACCTGCATAGATAAAGCCCTAGGTTCAATCCCCAGCACCGCCAAAACAAAAGCCGAGAGGAAACCATCCAAAAACAACAGCTCACCTAGAGAACCGAGGCTACACTCTGTGTTCTGAAGAGAATGGATTGTAAACCCCAATTCCACCACCAACTCTTTGAGTTGAATGAAACAACTCACACACAGATCTTGAGGATCAGAAGATGGACATCTTTGAGGTCTGCCTTCCACCATCCAATAAGAAATTCAAAGTGAAATCCATACCTAGTAATAAAGTAAGTATGGAGAAATATTATAAAATACTATTTTTCCTCGATCAACTACCTTCTTCAAATCAGTTTTGTGGCACTTCACTTGTGAGTCTCCTGTGGCTGCAGGGTGTCTGGCACTGCCGAGGACCCTGCCTGAGGACCCGTCCTGACCTTCCCCTGTGGGAGGTAACAGGGAAAGAAGAGAAAAGATAATACAATGACCACCCAGAAAGGAAAAGATGGATTTGGGACCACAGAAGAGGCGGTGAATGAGCGAACATCCCACCTCTGTGCTTCTGGCCACAGCCAGCTAAGGAAGTAACGGGACCAAGACTCGTGGGGACCACCAAAGTCAGCGAGTGGAGCTGCAATACGCCAGCGACAGTAGAAAGACAATGAATGATTGGTGGGATGAACACTCAGAGAAGATAAAACCATGTCCTAGCCATATTAAATGCTTTTCAGTTTTTACCGTAATTAAATGTTTTTTAAACCGTTAATGGAATAAATTGAACTTGACTTCCTCATTTTCTCCAGATCCTGCAATTATGCTCAAGGCCTGTCTTGAAAGGATGCCAGAGGGTGATGGATTAACTCTAAAATAAATCAAATTTCCCTTGCCTTGGAGTTAGGGAAACACAATAAGCATTCCATCTTGCCTCTAGTGATGGAGGTGCTGCCTGCCTTTTCTACAGCTATTCTACTAGGAACAGCCTGAGGAATAAGCTCGCTAATATAGTGTCATAAACCAAACTCCACCGGGGCAATAAACCTGTGTTGCCACCGCGCAGTGGGTGAAGAGGCCAGCATTTCTGCCGAGCAGCCTCCTCTTGCCAAGGCTCCCTCCCAGTAAATATCTAGCTAGCAGCTCTTGGAAATGAGCTGGGCACCATGCCAGCCAGACTCCCAGCTTGCCAGGACAGGCAGTACAGAGGGCCAGGCACCTGTTCCCTGTGCTCCTGCTGGTATAGGGCACTGCTGACTGGGGGTAGTCTCTGGGTGGGATCCAGGAGAACTGGCACTCCGTCAGTACCCAGGCCTGAGTCAGCAACAAAACTTCTCACATGGGTCTGAAAACACTGAGACTGAAGCCTAGGCTGCGAAAGGCCAAGGGCAGTCCCCAGCCTCTTGCTGTGGTCAGTGACTGGAGGTACGAAATGAAATGACTGAAATGGACTCTTCCCTGCTCCCGCAGGATTTGAGCTGAACAAACAGAAACACAGACAAGCAGCCAGGTCTGGTGGTACACACCTGTAACCCTAGTTGTTGGGGAGGCTGAGGCAGGAGGGTAGCAAGTCCAAGACACCCTGGGCTCTTCAGTGAGAGCCTTTCTCAAAATAAGAAGTTCTCTTTTTAAAAGCCTGGGGATGTAACTCAATGATAGAGTGCTGACCCAGTATGTGTGAGGCCCTAGGTTCAGTCAACAGAACCCAAAAAAAAAAAGGAAAAGGAGGAAGAAGGGAAAGAAGAAGAGGAGGAGAAAGAAGAGGAAGAATGAGAAGAAGTGGAGGAAAGAAGGAGAAAAGGGAATAAGAGGAGAAGAAGGGAGAGAAAGAATGAGGAAGAGGAAGAAGAGGAAAAAGAAGAGGAAGAATGAGAGGAAGTGGAGGAAAGGAGAAAGGGGAATAAGAGGAGGAGAAGGAAGAGAAAGAATGAGGAGGAAGAGGAGAAAGAAGAGGAAGAATGAGAGGAGGAGGGGAGAAGAGAAGAAGAAAAGAAGGAAGAAGAAAAGGATAAGGCATAGGAAAAATGACTGACGGGAGAGGGAGGAGGGAGCGACAGCAGCTTCCAATGACAGGGTTTCCCACACACAAATCCTCTTTGCGTTCATCCTCCTCATCCTCACACTCTCACTTTCCCTGTCCCTAGAACCTTCCACCCACCCCTCATTCACATTTGCTGCAATTTACTGGTGAGGTTCCCAAGTTTGGATAGAACAGTAATCACGGCTGTAAGCTACAGAGACAACCAGCTAATGAGAATGTTTAGCATAGCTAGGAAAGACTTTTCTGGCCATTAAGGTTTTCAAGGAGTTTATGAAACCAAACTGAGTATAGACACGTGATGGCCTATCCAACAGCATCCACAGCAAGCATGTTTCATTTGGATCTTTCATATGTTCCATTATGATTTGAAGGCTGAGCCCAGCATCCCACATCTAGAGAATTTTATCTATATACAGCCCTCTTGGATAAGATCATAGCAAGAAGCCAGTGAAAGTTCTGAGACAACTGTGGAACTCTTTCAGCCATGAGGTCTATGTTTCAGCTATAAAACCTGACTGATTATGGTACTCTAGAGAATGGAAATAGGTTACCAGCTCATCCTTTGGGTAGGAGGAGCCAAGACATTTCCATCCCTGTGGCAAGACCTGACTTATCATGGTACTCTAGAGAATGGGAATGGGTGAGTTCATCCTTTGGGTAAGAGGAACCAAGACATCTCCATCCTTGTGGGAAGACAGAACTAGAGTGCTAGAGGGGACTCCCAAATAGCAGGCCTGGAAGGAATCATGACTAAGTAGGCCTTAGGACAATACTGCCAAGACACACTAAGAAAGGCACTCTGGAGCCAAATCCACCCTGCTTTCCTGGAGCAGGGAGGGCCTCTCCTGTAACAGACTCCTTCCATGAACCAATCACAAGTTCCACCAAAACCATGGAATTTCCTGACACCCAGCTGGCCTCTCACAGAGTGGGAGGTCCCTCCAGCATCTGGGGGTAGGATGTCCCTCCTGCATCTGGTGGTGGGGTGTCCCTCTCGCATCTGGGAGTGGGAAGTCTCTCCCAAGCCTACATGGATTAAATTTCCTCACCTGAATGGTTTACTCTCCTCTAATTACTTTAGCAAGAATCTCGACTCTTCTTTTTCCTTCCTGTGGTCCTGACCTAGAGCAGGGCTCCATGAGCCACCTGTCTCCTTTGCAATCTGCCCGCCCCTCTTTCTCTCCTCAGTGGATGTGTCCTAGAGCAAATGTTCTCAGACTTGGGTCAGGACCCTACATGGGGTTATGTCAGTGGGTGTGGGGGAGAAAGAAAAGGTTTCTGAATTAATTCAGAATCAAAAGTGTAATGAGTCCAGGGTGGTTTTGCCAGCACCCACATTACATCATACTACGTCACTGCAGCCTTTGTTCTGAACACATAGCATGTTCACTTTGCCCCGCACGTGCCCTTACACCATGGATCACGAACAAACGCCACTTGACACACTGCAGTTCCAATCTGAGCCTACAGTATGACTTAATTGCAGTGTTTTTACTGTACATGCAAAATTTCCTGCTCTTATAGAAACATAATGGTTTAATTATGGAAAATAATGTCTTTTAATATTTTCAGATCATCATTTCTCAGCATGTAAGCTTCAAATTATTATGTCTTTGGATCCTGTTGCATTAGACAAACAAGCATATCCATCTCATTCCTATGCAAATTTGTCTTTAACAAATAGTAAAATTATATGTATATCAAATAAAATCCTTTATGATTTATTAGGAGCAAATATTTGGTTTGTATACCTGTTGTGTGTATATACAACATGTGTGTGCATGCATTCATGTGTGTGCATGCAGGCAAGTGAAGCATGTATAGAAGTCAGAGGACAATCTCAGCTATCAGTCCTCACCTGCCATCTTGTTTTAGGACAGGGTCTCCTCCTTGTGTTTTCTGCTGTGTGCAGCAGGTAGATGGCCCACCAGCTCCCAGGGATTCTGTCCCTACCGCCTGTCTCCCCATAAGAGCACTGTGATTACAGACACTCATTCTATGAGTACAATCCTAAACAGGTTCTGGGGATCCAAACTCGGGTTCTCATGCTTGAACAGCCAGTGATTTCACCCACTAAGCTGTGTCCCCAACCCTGAATTCCTGTTTTATATCCCTATATACCAGGAATCATGTCAAAATTTCTCAGGGGAAAGGGAATCACAAGTAGAAAATTGAGAAGCCTTGTCCTAAGGTGCCATGCTCCTCCCTGAGAGCGCCCTGTAGCCATGTGCCCCAAAGTTCTTGGACAGAGCTGTGCCTGTCCCCACTGCCACCTGATACCCAGGCATCACCTTCACGCTCTCGACCTTCTCTAGCCTTGTGACCACAACCATCCGAGAAGAGGCTACTAGGCAGTGAGTGTGTCTGGTGTCTCTTATGAACTGCCTTAGTTCCTTTTCTAGTGCTGCAACAAAACACCATGGCCAAGGCAACTCACAATGGAAAGCGTTTAGTTGGGCTTATGTTCCAGAGGGCTAGAGTCCATGACAGAGGCATGAAGGCCTGGCAGTAGGAACAGCTGAGAGCTCATATCCTGAACCACAAGCAGGAGGCAGAGAGCACACTGGGGAGATAGGGAGGCTTTTGAAAGTTCAGGTCCATTCCTATGGCACACCTCCTCCTACAAGGCCACACCTCCTAATCCTTCCCAAACAGTTCCACCAACTGGAGAACCAAGTATTCAAATATATGAGCCTATGGGGGCCATTCTCATTCAAACTACCACACAAACAAAGCCAGAACTTGCACTTCTGTTTGCAAGAGAGTAACTTGTTTCAATACTTTCGTTGCTCTGCTTTCAAAGTTGCCTGTAGGAACAGCATCACATACTTTGGAATATCCCAGCCCTGTTCAGGCTCTGCTCTCTGTTCATAAGTCCAAGGTTTTGAAGAAGCTTTTGATTTCCTTTGGAGAAGAGTTGGTAGATAAAGTAAGCTCTCAGTTATCAAGATACACACACACACACACACACACACACACACACACACACACACGAAGGCTGAGAGAGGGAGAGAAAGATGCAGTGTACAATGGAATACTTGGGCATTTAATGTGGTGCTGCGAAAGCTCACATGGAGCTATGGGAATGTCATGGATGTTCTGGAGCTGGGGCAGTGGCTAAGGGGAGGATGTGGCTATGAAAGGCAGCACACTGGATGCTGACAGGTCTGAGCAGGACCTGACTGCAGTTGCAAATACACAACCTGTGTGTGCAGTACATCTACAGGGAAGGTTAGAGTTACTCATCTATCCCTGTGACCAAACACCCAGAACAACAATGTGAAGATGAGGATTTCCTGGCCTCACGGTTTCAGAAGGTTCCATCAGCAGCTGCTTGGCTCCCAAACCTGGGCAGATCATAACAGCAGTGAGAATTCATGGCAGAGGAATTTCTTCATCTCCTGGTGGACTAGAAGTAAAGAGGGGGCAGGAAGGACTAGGATATGGTGCGCCTTCAAAGATACATCCCCAGTGACCCACTTTCACTTCCTGAAGCTTCACAGCCTTCCAACACAGCACCACCAGCTGGGAACTAAATGTTCACCACATAAATCTGTGGGGACATTATATATTCAAACTATAGCAAAGAACTGAAAAAGAAAGAAGGAGGGAGGAAGAGAGGGAGAGACGGAGGGGGGAGGGAGAGACAGAGACAGAGAGATGGAGAGTGAATAAAAAATACAAACAGACTTTGTGCGTTTTACCAACATCAGAATTTTGGTTTTGAAAGATTTATTTATTTTATTTTAATTATGTGTCTGTGTACACATGAGTATAGGTCAGAAGAGGATGTCAGATCCTAGAGTTACAGTCAGTTCTGAGCCACCTGGCAGATGTGGGTACTGGGAACTGAACTCAGGTCCTCTGCAAAAACACCAAGCCACCTCAACTTCTGAGTCATCTCTCCAGCCCCAGCATCTCATTTTTGATAAACTGTTATCACTGGGAGAAATTGAATAAAGAATAAAAAGATCTGTATATTGTTTCATAAAACAGTAGATAATACTACGGTTATCTCAGCAAAAATTCCCCTTAAAGAACACATTTGATCCAATAGAGCATGATTCAAACATCATTGCATGAATGTTGTGCCTTAATTTCAGGGGAGAATTGGATGGGCTCATCCACAGAGCGGAACAAATAAATGATTCAATATAACATACTTGAGGCAGAAGTTTATGCATTCATAGCGGTTAGATGCACATTTATGCAGAGCTAACAAAGTACATGTGTTTTGCCTCATAATGGTAAGGGGACCATGAGGCAACTTGCAGGGCTAGGAAAACGGATGCTCTTTCAATTCCTCTGCCTATCCCCCAATTCTGATCCCTGTCTCAAAAACTCACCCACCTTTTGGTGGGCACCAACTGCTCAGGGTGGTGGCAGCACACAGTTATAGTCTCATTCTTTGGAACCCAAAGAGAACTCTGAAGGTCAGATGTTATAGATTTCCTTGGTGGCTTGTGGAAAAGTCATTCCTTCAGGTACACTCAAAAAGAATTGTTGGCAGGGTCCTAGAAATCTCTGCTGTAATGTTTCTGCTGCACAGTAGCTTTAGGAACATTTACTAAGTGCCTACTGTGTGCCAAAGGAATGGCTTCAGGTAAGAAAGAGAGTGGATGTGCCCGTTTTGAGACTTTGTGATTCCATATAAGAAGTCTCAAACTTCAAGGAGTTCTGTGCTAAAGTAAGCCTCCTGGCCTCAGGTAACAGTTTAATCTCCGCTTTTATCCTATTTGGTCTGATTTGGCAGGCTTTGATGTGCAAAGTCTTAGTAGGATTTCAGTATTTACAGATGGAGAGAAAAAAAAGATGTAGAAAAATCTTCCCTCCCAGATGGAGTAACTGATTTATATTAATCACACAGGCTTGTGGAACAGTGTGTCATTATGGGGTGACAGTTCAGAGCTCTGGAAGCAGGTATCCCTTGATAAAGGCCCTAGCTCAGCTCTGGTCAAGGCTTGATTTTCTCCTACATAGGCCACACAAAACAGTACACACACTGGAGATGGTTGTGATAGACATACCACAAGTAAATAGGAAAACCAAGGGTTAAAGCGCGTGGCATAGTTACAGTCACATGGACATGAACAGTTGCTATTGTTAGTGCATGAAGCTGGTCAGGATGCAAAGCACCTTCTTCACCACTGGTCTCTTGACACAGCTGAGCCGAGACTTGATGTCCTTTGTCCATGGTTGTGTCCAAAGACTTGAGAAGTGTCATAATGGAAAGGCTCTAAAACACAAGTACAATTAATGGAGTGTGATGCCACATACCCATAATCCCCAGGTGGGGACGGGGCAGAGGTAAGAGTATTAGGAGATTAGGCCAGCCTCTGCTACATAATGAGCTTGAGGCCAACCTGAGCTTCATGAAAACCTGTCTCAAAAAATACGAACAAGAAAAAACACACAAACAGAAATGGTAAACTCTTGAGTCTTTGATATTTTCTTCAAGCCTCCCCTTCCAGGGTCTGAGAAGAACAAGGCTCTCATAAGCACTTGCAAATTTTGAATCAACTCAACAAACTTTCATGGATCCCAAGGCTGCACCCTGAGCCACTGGGGTAGAGGGTGGGTAGCTCCTGTGACTCAGATAGTTCTCTTTGGGTTCAAAAGAATTACATTGTCAACAACTAACAACGAGATTATGGACAACTATAGTCCCACATAGGATAATAAAATACATGTCAATAGAGATCCGTGAAATGAGCTGTGAAAAAGTGCATCAATTTTCTAATCCATTAATTAAACACACACTATAGTTGTGGTATGTATGGGTATGTATGGTGTAACAAGCACTGTTTGCTAGACACTGGGATTTCAAAACTAAATATTGAAACAGATACACTCAATTATCTCACAGTCCAGCGAGGGAGACAGATTATTATACGTCTAGTATAGGTACAGTAAAGAAATACACGAGGGCACACAAGCGGGAGGGGGGAGTCGGGAGGTCTTCATTCGTATGCTTTAAAAGATGTGTCACAAGGGCTGAGGAGGGAAAGGGCGGGCTGTCTGCAGGTGCAAACCCAACAGTTTGGCACTCAGGGGAAGTACAGATGGTTGCCGCTACTTCCAATAGTGTGCTGGTTGGTTTCTGCTACCTCAACACAAATCTAGCCATATTTGGGGAGAAGAACCTCAACTGGGAAAAAGTTGCCTGTAAGAAGTCTGTGAGAAATTTCCCTCTTTAATGATTAATGTAGGTGGGCCCAGCCTATGGGTTGGGGGCGGTGCCCACCTTGGGCAGGTGGTTGGTCCTGGGTTGTGTAAGAAAGCAGACTGAGCAAGCCATAAGAAATGAGCCTATGAGCCAGTAGTTCTCAACCTGGGGATCATGACCCTTTGGGGGTTGAGCGACCTTTCCCAAGGATCAGCTAAGACAATCCTGCATATCACATATTTACATTACAACTCATAACAGTAGTAAAAGTACAGCTATGAAATGAGCATGGAAAGTAATTTTATAGTTGGGGTCAGCACAACACTAGGACGGGGTCACAGCCTCAGGACAGGTGAGAACCACGGCAATAAACGGTGTTCCTCCGTGGCCTCTGCAGCAGGTTCCACCTACGGGTTCCTGCCCTGATTTCCCTCAGTGAGGAAGTGTGACTTGAGAGTTGAGAGCTGAAATAAGCCCTTTTTTCCCCCAAGGTGTTTTTGGTCACGGCATTTCATCACAGCAATAGACCCCTAACTAAGACAGCAGTTAACAAAAGTACACAATGATGAAATTTGAGATAGACATGGGAGGAAGCCCATTCCATGGTTAGGAACGTGTCCATTATCCTGGAACACGTAGGGGATCCCTGCAGGATATTCCAGAGTGACAACCAAAGAGACTTTTGGGAAAAAAAGTGAAGACAATGATATGGACATAGACTGGGTGAAGTGGAGATGGACAGATGAGTTTCTTGATTCAGCTGGAGTCGTTGCCCTGGTGATGAGAAGAGGAGAGGAGGAAGAGGAGAGGAGAAGAGTGGAAGGGAGGGGAAGGAAAGGAAGGAAGGAGAAAGAGATGTTTATAAGTTGGAATGCCAAGAGTATAGTGCTGATGGGATGTTATTAAAAATAAAACTTGGAATGACTTCAGTTGAAGGTGTTAAAAGGCCACAGATGAGGTGAGAACAGGAGAAAGCAGCGAAGCAGAGGAGGAGAAAGCCACAGGGAAGCACAAGGCCTGTATCTTTGCTGGAGGGCGTGAGGGCTGAGGAGAGAAGCTCGCAGCTGGTCTTAGCGGGGGAATATGCTCTCTGTCTCCAGGCTCATGAGAGACACTGCAGCCACACCTGAGTGAGCTTCTGCACCAGCTTATCTCGGGTACAGGCAGGACAGGGCCATATGCAGAGGCTCCTCTCCTTCTCTCTGTCACACTTTGTAGAGACTCTCCCAAGAACCCCTTTGGCAGAGCCTCACTCAGAGGTCAAACTTGATAATTGATGCTATAATCCCTTGGATTCCCTCATTAGCAACTGCTAATGGCTGGTGCGCTAACGACTCAATTAGGGCTCTAATAGGCCCATTGTAAACGGTATCCCTTCAAAGGGAAGGGAATTGCAGGCAAAGATGACTGGAGCCTGCAGTGAAGGCCCTGACAGCACCCAGGGGCTTCTGCTCTCTAACTGCGAACCCGCCATGTCGAGATTAACCAGGGCCCAGTCTGCTGGCCACACTCGGAGTCTCGGAGTTCTACAAGCAGGAATCTAGAGACCTTCATTGTACACAAAGAGGTGCCTTCAAACCTGAAGATCCAACTCTGGATTTCCCACCCCAACACACCTTCTCAGAACCCTGTAACTGTGAGGTCTAGCTTTGTCCCAAGCCCACCCAGCAGCATCAACTCAAAGGCATCTTCAGAAGACCCACTTCAGAAAGATTGCAAAGGAAGCCCAACTTCTCCAGCATCTGCCCTCCCTTACCACCTTCTCCAGCATCTGCCCTCCCTTACCACCTTCTCCAGCATCTGCCCTCCCTTACCACCTTCTCCAGCATCTGCCCTCCCTTACCACCTTCTCCAGCATCTGCCCTCCCTTACCACCTTCTCCAGCATCTGCCCTCCCTTACCACCTTCTCCAGCATCTGCCCTCCCTTACCTCCTTCTCCAGCATCTGCCCTCCCTTACCACCTTCTCCAGCATCTGCCCTCCCTTACCTCCTTCTCCAGCATCTGCCCTCCCTTACCGCCTTCTCCAGCATCTGCCCTCCCTTACCTCCTTCTCCAGCATCTGCCCTCCCTTACCGCCTTCTCCAGCATCTGCCCTCCTTTACCGCCTTCTCCAGCATCTGCCCTCCTTTACCACCTTCTCCAGCATCTGCCCTCCCTTACCTCCTTCTCCAGCATCTGCCCTCCCTTACCACCTTCTCCAGCATCTGCCCTCCCTTACCTCCTTCTCCAGCATCTGCCCTCCCTTACCACCTTCTCCAGCATCTGCCCTCCCTTACCACCTTCTCCAGCATCTGCCCTCCCTTACCACCTTCTCCAGCATCTGCCCTCCCTTACCACCTTCTCCAGCATCTGCCCTCCCTTACCGCCTTCTCCAGCATCTGCCCTCCCTTACCGCCTTCTCCAGCATCTGCCCTCCCTTACCTCCTTCTCCAGCATCTGCCCTCCCTTACCGCCTTCTCCAGCATCTGCCCTCCCTTACCGCCTTCTCCAGCATCTGCCCTCCTTTACCACCTTCTCCAGCATCTGCCCTCCTTTACCGCCTTCTCCAGCATCTGCCCTCCTTTACCGCCTTCTCCAGCATCTGCCCTACCTTACTGCCTTTTCCCTCCACCATCTCCTGTTTGGTTAGGACTTGGAAATGTGGAAAGCTGGAAATGCTTCTGCACACATGTCATCCCAATACTTGGGAGGCAGAGCAGGAGGATCAGGAGTTCAAGGCCAGTTTTGCCTACATAGTTAGTTCATGGCTCTATCTTTAAAAAAAAGTTTGAAATTTAGAATTCAAGGAGTTCAGTGGGAGTGTAGGTGTTGCCAGCAGTGGGGCCTCTCACAGGTCAGCAGGCCCAGAGGAAAGCTCCATGGTGGTTTCCTAGTTCACTTTCTGCAGCTGTGCTAAGCACATGGACCAAAAGCAAGGGATGGGTGGGAAGAACTTAAGGAGCTTGTACGTCCAAGTCCAAGGCAGGAAAATAAAGCAGCCATCCCAGGATCACCTGCCCAAAGAACAGCAAGGTTCACAATGGATTAGACCCTCTCCAAAGACATGTGCTCATAGGTCAATCTGACCTAAGCAAATACACCATCTAGGTTTTCTTCTCAGATGACTCGAGGCTGTCAAGTTTGCCATCAGAGCTATCTGGGATGGATTACCTCTCTCTTGTGTTTTATTGGATATGCTCTAAAAAGACATCAGAGGCAAACTCCTGACCAGCAAACTTGATTGTCACCAGTAGCAAGCAAATCCTCACTAGAGGAAGGCCAGCATTGCTTCTTCTAGTGCTGATTGTAAGAAACGTAGTTGGGAAACATTCTGCACGGCCTTGAGATGGAGATAAAATGCAGTCAGAAAGTGCAGTTTCTCCAACAATTTTTCTTGCTAGGTGTGGTGCCATACATCTGTAATACTGGTACTTGGGAGGCTGAGGCAGGATGATTGCCATGAGTTCTAGGCAATCTGGCTACAGACTCACACACAGACCTGGAATGCGATACCCAGACCTGGTACCCAATGAAAACGCCTACTCCCAACAAAAATGATTTAAAAAACAGGGGGCGTAGCCATGTCTCCATCTGTTGTCTTCTCCTTGCTTGGTCCTGTCCTCATCCCTTCAAGTTTCTCTGCTGAGGGGAACCAGCTCCTCTGAGGCACTCTGCCAGTTGGTACGATACTCGAACTGTGAACATCTCGTCTTCATCAGTCTGTACAACACAACTAGCAATCCCTCCTGCTGGGCTGCAGGACAGGAAACTGAGGACCCTAGGGGTGGCTTTTCAAAGACAGAGGCCAGGGCAAAGAAGCCACAGAGAAAGCAGCAGAGCCCTGTGTTGACTGAGGGGTCAGAAGGAGCACTAACCTGGGTGCTCTACGCAGTCATGCCAACTTGAGTTAATCTACCTTTCCCCCTCTGCAGTCAGTGCAAGAAACCATTGCACCCATCTTTATATAAGATCTACTGAAGAAACTGAGGCCTGACAATCTGAGAACCTGAGAAGCCAGGGACCCCAAGCCTGCCTCCTGTCTCTCTATGTATGGGCTGGAAGAGCCTGAAGGGTGGATTGGAACCTTATCTCACCCTGCCAGAGCTGCTACTGAGGGAACATACCTTACAGATTCGAATGCCTGCCTTTTCCCTATACGCTATGTGAAAAATGAAACAAAACACTGTGTGGCCAAGCTGGTTTTTCCTCTCAAGCAAATGGCATAGGAAATCTGTAGCAATTGTCACAGGAAAAAAAACCTTATTATCACTGTTCTCAGAGGTCTCAAGAGAAGGCTGTGTGTCCTAGCATTAGTTACAGCTACATAAGAGTTGTAGACAGGCTTCTTAGTAGGTCCCCCTTGTCACCCTGATAATGTTATGTCATATGTCTAAAGGAATTTGCAGATGTAGCTCAGGTTACTAACCAGTTGGCTTTGAGATAGAGAGATAATCCAGGATGGCCTAGCCTGGGACATGGAGCTTTTCAAGCTTTCTCTAAGTAGTAGGGGAAAGGCGGGTAAAAAGAGAGATTGATGAGTAGGAAGTTCCCTGCTGCTAGCATATGTAGGTCATGTGGAATGACCTCCAGACAAGTGGCCACAGGCTGAGAAGGACCAACAGCCACAGCCAGCAGGAGAGCAGAGACGGTGGTCCTACACCCACAGGAACTGAATTCCGCTCTCAGCCTGAAGGGGCCTACAAATGGATTCAAAGAGTCCAAGAGCCAGCCCAGTCCACCTCACACCTTGAGTTAAGTCACCCACCCAGGCTACAAATCTGAGATGATCAATACATGCATTTTGAAACTTGAACTTGACGATAATGGGTTATACAGAAATTTAAAACTCAGTGTAAGTGGCTGCCCTTCGTGCTACTCTACCCCAGCTGAACATCTGAGAGCTGCAGCTAAGTCAAAGTCTGCTCCCTCAAAAAGGAAAGCCAGTTGTGGTGGTTCATTTTAAATGCCAACTCGGCTGGGCTGAGGAAAGTCCAGATCACAGCAACATCTTTCACCTAGGGGTGTGGCTGGGAGGGTGTTTCTGTGAGAGATTACGTTTGAGTCAGTAAAGGGAGTGAAGAGGATCTCACTCACTAATGAAGGGGGCATAATATACTCTGTCGGTCCCAGATGGAATAAAAACATGGGAAAAGTAATTTTCTATCTGCTTGAGATAGGACAACCATCTCCCTCTGCCATTGGCTGTTAGATCTCTTGGGTCTCAGCCCTTGGGGCTGGATGGAATTACCTCATCTTATTTCCTAGCACACAAGCTGGTTGAAAGATAGATTGAGGGACTCATCCTCCACATGCATATGAGCTGATTCTTCATAATAAATCTCTATTATCTGTCTATATGCCATCTACCGTCTACCTATCTATTATTTAACTATCATCTACATCTATCTGCTGTCAGTCATCTATCTACCTACTGTATGTCTATATCATCTGCCTATCATCTAGCATCTATGTGTTATCTATCACCTATTGTCTATCTGTCTACCTACTAGTCATCTATCTATCTCCTATTGATTCTGTTTCTCTCAAAACTCTAACACATCTATGCAATGGAAATAATTCTAATGCTGAAAGTCAGGACCATGGTTTCCTTCTGCCATTTACCATCTCGCAGACACTCTGTACCCCATTGTTTGTTTACCTGTGAAACAAAAGGCCGGAGTGGCTGTGCTCTGACTTGCTATGAGATGCTGAGGGGATTTACAGGTCCCTTCAAAGAGACAAGCTCTGCAATGAGTGCTCTCTATAATGTTTCATTAGAAGAAGGATTTCCGTTGCCAAATGGAATCTGAAAGGCACTGAGCAAGTTGATTATGAGACTTCTAGCTCTCAAGTCCTTCCTTCAAGCAAACCCAGTTCAGTAGTCCAGCAGCTGGACTGTGGAGAAACATGGCATGAATTTGGGCTTGACTTTGTAGACACAGTCACCAAATAAGACCTTCCCTTTCATCAAATTGTCTGTGTCTATATCTTTCCTCAGGGAGCCTGAATTTCTGGGAACTCAACATCCAAACCAGATGAATGTCCATTCATATTGTGACTGATCATTCAAATCCTGACATTGGGTGGATAATTAAGTCTCTTCAATTCTCAGAGGAGCTAGTCTCTGACCTGTAGGACGGAGAGAGTTGTGTCATACTCTACTCATCTGTGGAATATGTCTGTCAATGGTCTTTGAGGAGGAGCCCAAATGCAATGATGCAAGAACAAAGTGGGTGTGTGTTCACTTAGTTTAGGTTTTGTCTTTCATGTACATCTAGAAGACTTTTTCCAGGGCCTTCTGCCGCAAGCATTCTTTAGAGGATGCAAAGGGATGGCTTGCCTTTCCAGCCAGAAAGAAAAGAGGGTGGTAATGAGGACGGCATTGAGAAGCACCAGGACAAGGCTTTATCATCAGGTCTGGAAGTGGCTCATATCACTTCTACCCATGTTCTCTTGATGAGAGGTTGCCATGCGCCACACCCCAGTCTAAAAGGAGTCAGAGCTGTATCCTTGTCTGAGTAAATGCTTCCAGACTGAAGGGCTATTGACTTGGTTTTGGTGGTGTCCTGTTTTGTGGTGGTTGTTTTATTTATTTGTCAACTTGATAAAAGCTAGAGAGTCATCTGGGAAGAGGAAGCCTCAGTTGAGAAAATGTCTCCATCAGATTGCCTGTAAGCAAGTCGGTGAGACATTTTCTACTTTAATGACTGATATGGGAGGACCCAACGTAATGTGGATTGATACCACTCCTAGACATATTTTCCTGGATTGTATTTTTTTTTTAAAGCAAGCTGTAAAGAGCAAGCCATTAAACAGCAGTCATCCATAGCCTCTGCTTCAGCTCCTGCCTTCAGATTCCTTCCCCAAGTTCCTACCCTGACTTCCCTTGGAGATGCACTGTTACCTGGAAATGTAATATGAAATAAACCCTTTCTCCCCCAAGTTGGTTTTGATCACAGCAATAGAAAGTTAACTAAGATGGATAGAGACTTAGCAGTAGATTCCATTATACACAGAGAAGAACTCAGTGCCTAGAAAGTTGGGACTCAGCTTCCCAGTAGTGCTGTGGGATGGTCTGTATGTCAAGTGTGTTGCTGATTGGTCAGTAAATAAATCACTGATTGGCCATTGGCTAGGCAGGAAGTATAGGCGGGACAAGGAGAAGAATTCTGGGAAGTGGAAGGCTGGGGAGGAGACACTACCAGCCGCCATCATGACAAGCCGCATGGGAAGATCCCGGTAAGCCACGAGCCATGTGGCAAAGTAAAGATTAATAGAAATGGGCTAAATATAAGAGTAAGAGCTAGACAATGACAGGCCTGAGCTAATGGCCAAGCAGTTTAAATAATGTAAGAGTTTGTGTGTTTATTTTATAAGTGAGCTCTGGGACTGGCGGGACTTGGTGGCGGGAGCTGGAGAGAAATTCTCCAGCCTGAGAGAGATTTGCCCTGACCGTGGGCCAGGCAGGAAAACTCTAGCTACACAGTAGCCTCAGGTCTGATAATGAAGTCAGTTTCCATGTAAGGGTGTTTATAGACAACCATCAACAGTCCTCATTTCAGAAGCCTGCATAGCTGCTCTTAATTGACTCTTCCTGAAGGACTCTCGTTGGCTCCATCCCTTTTCTAGAGTGGATACATACATCCTCTAATGGCCCTCTCTGGCTTCAATCCCTACTAGTTCACAGTCTGGAATTTGGCCTTTTGATCCTGTCAGACCAGCTTTGCATTGCTAAAGAACTACAGTGAAAAGTGCCAAGCAGGCTGCCAGCCACAGGCAAGCTTCCGGAAGGAGAATGTGCCAGCTGCAGAGATGGCGAGAGCAAGCTCCCTTGAATAACTCTGCTAATATGTGAAAATTAGCTCCCTTGCTCCTTATTGGGCTACTGGGCATTGGAACAGAAGAGGAAGGACAAGGGCAGCAGCAAATTAAAATGAAGCTCAGCTCATCCAAACCGCAGAGACGTGGAAGGGCAGGTCCCGCTACCTAGAATCCTGGGGGTCTTCAGAGGCGCCCTCTCACTGGACCAGACTTGTTGTGGACGTAGCAACAGGAAAATTTCTAGGATTTCTGTTTTTTAATCAAGTAGCTACTGATAGCACACATTTCAATCAGAATTCTTCAAGTCCCAAATCCAGCAAGCCACTGCTGCAAGCCGAGTTCTGTTCTTTCTGGCTTCAGAATTTACTCCCAAGAGCATGGGGCATTGGATATGCCCAGTCCTGAGATAACAGGAAACTGTCCGTTTCCACATGGGTACGATTCAGTTTTAGAACTGGGCATGAGAACATGTCCCTGTGTCCCCACCAGGCAACAGATGAATAACCAATGAACGCCAGCCTTGGAATGAGACACAAAGATTGTTTCCCTTCCCCTTCAAAGCCTGCTGTCAGGGAAAATTTGCATATTTGGAATAGTGTGTGACAGACTGGAACTGTATGCCTGCTCTCAGAGTTTCTGAAATTTCAGCAAATAATCTGAGTATGGTCGTTTACCTTACAATCCTAGCACTTGGAGGCAGAGTCAGGAAGAATCAGAAATTCCAGACCAACCCCATCTAATAATGATTTCCAGGACAGCCTGGGCTACAGAGTAAATAAAAAGCAAAAAGAAGGAATCAATAGTAAATTTTTAGACATTGGTGAGACATTTGGGAGAAGAATCCATTTCTGCTTCATGTAACACACACACCACCACCACCACCACCACCACCACCACCACCACCACCATGCTTCTTACATATGCTGATGTGATAGCCCACTCTTTCTGTTGTTGGGACTGGTTCCACAGAGCAGATCTGCAATGTCACTCTGCTCCAGAAGAGTGGCAGAGGGAACACTGGGGAGAGAGTAGGAGAACACAGACAAACAGAAATAGTGGGAACACAGAGGAGGAAGCAAAACCCTGCTCCTAGCTCTGCAGAGTTAGAAACCACAGATTTAGTTACATCCCTTGTTTTCCAGGGGAGGAAACTGAGGCATGGTAACATTAAGAACCTTCCTGGAGGTGGTCCCTGACACCAGAGCAGAGAAGTCAGAACCTACTGGGCTCTTGAGCTCTGACTGCAGAAGTGGCTCCTCCGAACGCCTGCTTCCCACTGGCATCCCTATAGAATCCTAAATAAGAAGTGCCACGGCAAGCCTCAGCCTCCCTGGTGTCGTTTTTACATTGATTTTCCGTCTGTCCTGGTGTCATCGAAGGGCAGCATTTCCTCTGTACTTTCCCCTCTCGCCCGACACAAATGAAATGCAGGCTGTTGCCCTTTCCTTGTTCTCCTCTTGGGATTTGGGAGCTTTCCCCTGGATGGCTGGATACTCAGCTCCCATCCGGGCCCCTGGAAAATACCCCCTTTTGCTTATCTCCAGCAACAGATGTGGGAATTCTAAAGCATTCCCTAGGACAAGCGTGAGCGCTCTTAGACATGTTCTGCATGCGCCATTACTAGCTCTTCCCCTGGGGTTCCCAGAAATCTACAGAATCCATCCAGACTGGAAGAAAGCATCACTGAGAGGAGACAGAGCTGGAGACAGAACCAGGACTGTAATTGATAGCAGAGGTAGGAGGGGTGGAGGAGACGGGAAATGAAAGATACGATGCGTCAGTGCCAGCAGATGATGTGTGACATGCATTAGGTAAATGGATCATGGATGAAAGAGTTTCTAAAAGGCTCTTCCATATTTTGGCATTCATTGGCTTTAAAACACTCATATTTTACCCTTTAGACACTTGTATCTACCTGGCCCTGTGTTCTGTAGATGGAGAGCTCAGGCTCAGAAGGGTTACACACCCTACCCAAGCCCTCAGTGACCTAGTCAATGGTCGGGCATCCTGGCACCTTGTGCTTTGCAAACAAGGACACTGCTGTAGCTACCTGCTCTGGTTCTTCCAAGGAAGTGACAAATTACAAGGTGTGCAAGCTCTTCAGGCACGTTGGCAATCTGCATAGACACCACAGGCTGCCAGCCCCAAGGGAGTCTGAAGATGGGCCTGGAAGGTTTTCATTTTCACCTGTCATGTTTGACAGCACCCCACAAAAGCAGAACATCAGGGGTTTCCACAGCCTCTGCGCTGAGGATTTTCTTAAAACTCAGAATTGCAAAAGAAAGAGCTTGGCTGTATTTGCCTATAAGACAATTAGGGTAGACGGGAGGAATCTGGGGGTCTGGGGGTTTTACACAGCCTGCCCTGGCATTGCTGGATGCAGAGAGACGAGAGATGTCACAGACAGACAGCCTGCCCTTCTCACCTTCTATGCTAAAGAAGATCACTTCAGAAAATGTATATATAAGAGATTTCGTACATTCTTCTTGAAATTACTCAGCCTTAGAAGACGAGGAAATGTAAAGTAGATATTAAGCTTAGTTATTGAATACTTTTGCCAAATGTATGTTGTTTTAGTTTTATTTTTCCCTTTAGGAAAGGGAACAAATTGTATTAATACTGTGTTTTAAGACAGAGTGAGGACATTTTGACTTATGTGCCAAGAATAAGAGGCCATCTTGTAAACATCCACAAAGCCTGATCAGGGACATAATTTTTTTATTCCTGTTGTTGTTAAACACTGAGTTCTTAAATACAGTGAATAATTTCATCACTAATTGTAATGAGGTCTGAGCTTAGACTCTTAAAAAAAAGAAGCCGTAGAAAAGTAAACTGTCCTCTATTCTGATGAGGACCCCGACCCCAACTAAACTGTCATGGGGATGGAAACTACACTAAGGAAGTTCTTCTGTGTATGTCAAGTTAGGATGCCATCCGATGCAGCTTTGGTTGTTGTTTGCAGGCTTAACACCAACCATTTTCTCTACAAGCAACTGAAGCTACCTCATCCTTAGAACCCCTGAAATGTAAATAACCTTCCAAAGTAGAACCCAAGTCAGGGGCTTTAGAAGAAGTGAGTGATGATCCATGTCTTCCTCTCCCATTTCCAACACGCAAATATGAGGCTAGCTGCTTCTCTCCTGCTTTGAAGCTGAAAAGGCTCCATGCAACTGAAACATTGGCAGGCTAGAGAGGAACTGGATAGGTGAGTCCTTAATCTCTTAGGCTAATCATGAAGCCACCAGTAGCAGTAGGAACACACACACACACACACACACACACACACACACGCACACATACATGCACACATACACACACATGCACACACACACATATACACACATGCACACAAACACACACTCACACACACATGTACACATATATACACACATGCACGCATACACACACACATGCACACAGACACACACAGACACACATGCACACATACACACACATATACACACATATATACACACATGCACACATACACACACATACACACAGACACACACACACACACACACACACACACACACACACACCTCAGCTTTTCTAGTGTAGGAGGGAATGGAAGAAAAACTTAAAGTCCCGATTAAGGCCCCTGAAGTGATGAGGCATCATTATTGGGGTATCTCAGAGACTAGAGTATTTCAACAGAGAAGAATAAGCTAGTGCCCTAATTTTGTAGTCACTCAGCCTATAAATGCATACAGGGTATTGCCGTGTGCACAGCCTTGGAGGGGTGGCATTGTTTTTTCCTGCTCTGGTGCCCCTCTAAATCAGGTATAGGCAGCCAGACAAAGAAATCTATATTAAAGCTTTAAAGTGTGAGGGGCCCCCAGCTGCAGAAGTCTAGAGGAACTCAGCCCAAGGATCATGCCATGTCTTGCAGGTTCCCGTCACGTGGCAGACAAGCAGCAGCATTGGAACTGAAATGGATTACGTCTTCCGGGCTCTCTAGCCTTGTAACAGCTAAGAGATGCCCTTTGGTTCCAGTTAAAATACCTTAAACACAAATAAACTCTAGAAGCCAACTGAGTTAATATTTGCCTCGGGGGAGAAAGGAAAAAGAAAGGAGACCATCTGTTCGGAAAGGTGCCTCAGGAGTGTGCCTGGAGCGCTTAACCCATCCGCAGCCTGTCAGTCTATCAGCAAGATCTGGTACTGTTTGAACGGGAAGTATAGTGGAGGAGGGAGGGCAGCCATTTCTGTCTTGTGGTAGTTAATGCTGTCGGCAAAATACCAAATAACTCAGAGTATCTCCCACCCCACCCCCCGACCCCAGTCTCTCTTAATAGAGTATCGCTTTCATGGCTGGCTGGGTCTGCACTGTAAGGCATCCTAATTTCTAAAGTTCTAAACTGAACTATATCACTGGTTTTTCCTCTAAATCACACACTGTGATTCAAATGTGTCTCCTCCAAACAAGTGCTGAAGCGCACTGGCTGCTGTGACAGCGGCTGTGTTTGACCTGCTCTTAGTGCTTCCTTCAAAGTTTCATTGGTTCCATGTTTGGTCCCGAGGATGGGGCTCTTGGTAGGTGGTCTTACGCCTTTAAGAGGTGGGGACACCTGAAAGTCCAGTAGATGAACAGGGGTGCTATCCTAGGAGGGGGTTCTAGAAGCCCAGAGCCTGGCCACACCTACTAGCTCCCCAGCTTCCTGTTGGGAATCTGATCTTTTCTTCTCTCGCACATTCCTGCTGCCATCATTAACAATGTGTCCATAATCGTACAGAGTGAGGTGTTTACTGTGACATTCCCATGCATACACACAATGTATGTTTATCATATCCACTCCCTCTATTACTCTTAATAAACCCCCCTTTCCACTCCACATCCCTAATAGTCCCCTCTTTACTTCTATATCTCTGTCTAATCTTCCTGAATTCTAACACTAAAATTAGTAACTATAGAAAACCACAAACTAGTAGCTAGTATAAGGAGAATCCAGAATAGCCAGCGAGTATTCATTGAAAAGCTTGGAAGGCCTGCAGGAGACCCGCAGCATACACTGGGAGAGATTGTCACCTCTCCAGCTGTGCTTGGGGGGTGGGGCGGGGAGTGCTGCAGGACGTTGGGACAAAAATGGAGATATCTAATCTATGAGCATTCAAAATTGATGATTTAGGGATCCTTTAGAGGACTGAGCCGCATACTGCGGAGAAACAGGAATGAATTTAAAAAGGAAAAATCAGAGGAAAGAAAAGAAATAAGCCCTGTGGACTGGGCAAGAGGAACAGGCAGGGGTCCTGAGAAAGGCAGCTGGCATGGCTTTTTAACGCTATTCAGAACCACAGGAGAGATTGCTTGTCAAAATTAGAAGACTTATCTTGACCTGAACACAGCTTTTCCCTCCTAAAATTTCATGAAAATTAATTTCATATCAGTAAAAGCATGAGAAATTTATTGAGTTTAAATCCTACACAAAGTAATAATAAGAAAAACTCGGCATAAAGAACAGAAGAATGTCTCCCGAGGGGCAGAATGCACACAAAAAGATCAAAACTGCAACTTTTTATTTCAAAACTAACTTAAAAAGTGACTTTCAAAGGTGAATGGCATAAATCAAAAGTATAAGAAACTCAAATTTGGGTTATAGAACATAAAAAATGTACATAAAACATCTCAAAAATGAGTACCGAACAAAAAACACATGGGTGAGTTAATACACAGGTAATTCTTTCAAAGAGCTAGAAAGTATAAAAGAGGAAAACCTGAGTAGGAAAAAGGAGAAAATAGTTTGAGACAGAGACAAATATTAAAAACAAGTGAAGTCAAGTAAGCAGAGCCTCAAAAACCAAACCGGAGGGAACAGGATTTTGATGGTTAGTTTTGTTTGTCACCTGAGTCTATTGACTGTTCTGGGAAGCGACCCTCTGGATATGACATTTGCAGGGAGGATTAACTGAGGAGGGGAAGTGCTGAGTGGGCAGCACCATCCCACGGATAAACAAATGGTGCCAGCCTTCATCACATTCCGCTTCCTGACTGTAGACAGATGAAGCTGCCTCACACCCCTGCCACCACACCCTCCTCTGCTACAAGGGACGCTACCCAAAGTGTGCACCACAACAGACCCTCCTTCCTTAGCTGCCTTTGTCAAGGGCTCTGCCACTGCAGCAAGAAAATGATCACCATTTGGAAAGAATTACAACCCAAAGGAATATTCCTGCAATCAAAAAAATTGCCACAAGTTCAAAGAGCACAGCCCACATCTGCCATTATCAACTCAGAATGACCACAAACGAGACCTATTGACATATTTGGGCAATTCACTTGATCTAAAATAAATAAATGAAAATAAAAATCAGCCAATGAGATGGCTCAGCTGGTAAAGGCACTTGTCACCAAGCCTGACATCCTGAGTTCAATCTCCAGGTCCTACAGGCCCCATGCAACGAAATGAGAGAACCAACTTCCTCAAGTTGCCCTCCGACCACCACACACATGGCACATGCGTGTGAGCCTGTCTGCAAGCATGTGTGTGAGTGTGCATGCGTGTGGGTGTGTGTGGGTGTGCACACGTGCGCTCACACACACATACAATAAATGTAATTAAAACTTTAAAAAAATAAAAATAAGTTTTAAAACTCACTTGAACAATAAATAGAAAAGATAATAACTTCCAAGGATTTAAAATAAAATTAGATTGTCTTGGACATTTGCCAAAAATGCTTCATGACAAGCAAGAATTAAATCACTTACAAGGAATCGATAGCCAGCAAGCTTCACTTCTCACAGAGCCATACACAAAGTGACAGTACAAGGACTAAGCTTTTCAATCCACTCAAGTAACTTAAAACTGATGAATTTTATAAAATATAAATAAAGCTATTTTTTAAAAACAAACAAAAGAGGGCTAATTTAGGAGAAGGAAACAACAAAGAAAGCTTAGCAAGGAAACAAAGAAAATATGATGCAAAGATGTAACATCAAACACAGCTAATCCTCAAGAATGAAGAGCACAGATCGGTGTTGACATGCTGGAGCCTGAGGAATATTGTCACAGAGTGGGTACTTCTGGGGAAATCAAGTGGTAAAGAGACCTAAAACGACCATAACATCATTTATTACGTGACCCAGAGCGTTATAGATACACAGCATCTCCAACAACTGTGACCTACAACCAAACTCATAGCATGGGATGTCTGCGACTCTGATCGTATACTGTATCTAGAAGGAAAAAACCAGCGGAGAAATGACAGTGAGCAGGCGCACAGAGCAGTCCTGACGCCTCGGAGCTTAGTCTTCATGTGGTTCTTCCATTAGTCCAAGTACCTAGTCACCCTTTCCAACTGAAAAGCCAAATGTCCTGGCTGGTGGTGCCACATACACACCAAATGATGTTCATCAGTCGGACACTACCTGGAGTAGGATCTGGACCTGGTTGGTGTAGGCCTGTCTTCTCAGCTACTTGGGCAACTGAGGCAGGAGGATCGCAATTTCAAGCCCTGCCTCGGCTACAGAGTTCAAGGTTATCCTGGGCAATTTAGTGAGACCCTGTCTCAAGTATAAAGTAAAGTGTGGGCTGGGGCTAGAGCTCAGTGACAGACCACTTGCCTAACATGTGGGAAACTGTGAGGTCAATTCTCAGTATCTCCAAGGAAGAAAGAAAAAGAAAAGAATGGAGTTCAACTCAATAGCAGCGCAAGTGTCAGGTGTCTATGTGTAGAAAGGAGAAAATAAGTAATAGGAGTTTCCTATTTCTGTCTTATTCTTTGCATTGTCCACTTGCTTGCTTTGAGACAAGGTCTCACTCTGTAACCCAGGCTATCCTGGAACTCACTAATTAGCCAAGGCTGCCCTGGAACTCACAATGATCATTCTAGTATTCCCTGTGTTCTTGGAAAACAGAATTCTCAGAATGGAAAACAGGAATATAAAAAAGGTTAAGTAAAGCTTCTAGTCTTGGGCCAGGGAGATGGCTCAGTAAAGTGCTTGCTATGGAAGCTTGAGGACTCGAGTTTGATCCGAAGTGCCCATATTTTTCTTTTTGAAAGAAAAGGGGGTGCCCTTGTGAGTATTTGTAATTCTAGAGCTGGGAAGTAGACAGGAGGATCCCTGAGTCACTAGGACAACCTAGCCTAAGCAGCCAGAGTTCCTGGCCAAAAAGAGACCCTGTCTCCTAAAAGAAAATGGTGCATGGCTTTTGAAGAACTACCCCATACATCCTCTGGCATTCACACATACATGCACAGACATGAGTGCACCTGTACACACACACACACACACACACACACACACACACACACACACTCTACAGTCCAAGATTTAAATCAGATGTTCTAGTACAATTTCAAGCAATATTTCATTCACAATAGAGTATATTTTGAAATACATAGCAGTATTAAATTTATTATTTATTAGTTTCCCAAATCCATCCACTGAAAATGGCTAAAAAATGTGATCAACAGAATCCATCTCTGGTGCATGAGCTGGCTTTTTGGAGCCCATTACCTGTGATGGGACACCTCGAACAACCTTGAGGCAGGGGGAGTGTCTTGGACCTGCCTCTACTAAATGTACCTCCCCATGGAGGCCTTACCTTCTTGTAGGAGGGAATGGGGGTGGGTAGAGAGGGGGAGGCTGGAGGGGCAGGAGGAGGGGAGAGGAGGGTCTTTGATTGGTATGTAAAATGAATAAAACATTTTCTTAATAAAAAAAAAAATGTGATCAGTTTTGTCTCAGTGACTCTACAACACCCAGAGTGCAGTTCTGAATGCCATTTCACTGGAGGCTGGAGAGATGGCTCAGCAGTTAGGAGCACTCCTGCTCTTGCAGAGGACCTGGGGTGGATTCCCAGCATGAGCATGACCATTCACAACCATCTGTTGGTCCAGTTGCAGGGGATCCAATGCCCTCTTCTGGTCTCCTAGGGTACCAGGTACACCATCATCCACAGATATACAAACAAAACACCCATATACATAAAACAAAATAACAATAATTTAAAAACTGCTTCACTAATAGAGCAGGCTATTGTGTGGTCATCTTGGAATAGGGTTCCTAAAGTGTTTTCAAGAATAGCATGAAGACCTGAATCCAGCCCCCATTTGAAAGTCAGGAACTGCTGGCATGTGCTCATAATTGCTGTGCTGGAGAGATGGGGTCAGACAGATCACCAGCCAGCTTAGCCTACTCAGTGGACTAGCATCATGCCAGTGAGAGGCTGTCATGAAAATCAAGACGAACAGTTCCCGAAGAGGAACAACACACACAGTCTTTTGGCCTCTAACATGCTCACACATGCACATGACTTACAGAGAGAGAGAGGGAGGGAGGGAGGGAGGGAGGGAGAGAGAGAGAGAGAGAGAGAGAGAGAGAGAGAGAGAGAGAGAGAGAGAGAGAGAAAGAGAGAGAGATGTTCTTGGAATATTTTACATATCAAATAGCAAAAAGAAAAAAAAAGCTATCAAACCCTGTTAAGTTCACTGCAAAAGAGCCTGAGCCAAATGGCCCAGGCTGCAATAGGTCAACAACAGAACATTCTGAGCTTCATTAAGTATAATGATTGCAATAGACGTAAAAGCTTCCGATGTGTCTAATTCGATGAATTTATAATGATGCTTTACAGTCATTTGCAAAGATAAAGTAATAGAATATCAATGCCATTTATAGTCACCTAAGCTGTATGTCGGCAGGTACTATGTGCCTCTTCAGAGGATGTGGCCACTTCTGCCAGGGAGATTAGCCTCTGGATCCAGCAGCCAATTTACAAGAACTATGGAAAGCAGAGGAACATGTTGACCTGTACTGTGAGAATACAGCCAGAAAAATCCACACCAAAACTTTACATGGCAACCAACCTAAATCGACTGTAAATGAATTGCTAGTAAAATATTGGAAGGAAAGCCTGCAGACTAAACAGCTACCGGAAAACCATAGCATATGTCTGTGACGGTTTAATGATGTTGCCCACTGGTGCTAAGGGGTACGGGAGGGGCAAAATGATCATGAAATATGGGATGAAAGTCAAATGAAACAGCAAGCAAAGTAGTGATCGCTTGTGAGTGGGTGGGGGTGGGTTCTGATGGAGACGAGGTCCATGATGGAAGTTCTGAAATGAGCGATGCGAAAGTGCCTTCATTAATCCACGTGCTTGTGCGTGTCGTTTCTCTGTGCTGTGTGTTAACTGTATTTCTTTCGCATTAGAGGAAGTTGCACTACACGAATAGTAAGGAATTATTCAGAAGGTTTCTGAACTTGGTCAAAAACCATGGGGCCATTTTGCTGACAGAAATTTAAACATCTCTACAATAGAATTTAAGGGTTTGGGCCCTTGAGAGTCATGAAGTGGGGTTGGAGTCTTTGTTCTATTGGTTATTAGTTGTGTGGCCATTGAGCCTCAGCGTCCCCATCTAGATTCAATATAATAATAGTAAGCATCTCAATGGGTGCCATAAGGTGTAAATGAGATAATCCATTGTATGAGTTAATTTTCTATTTTCTTTTTCTGTGACAAAGCAACTTAAGAGAAGAGGGATTTATTTGTTGTTCATGGTTTTAGAAAGGATACCATCCATCATGGCGGAAAGGCATGGCACCAGGAATGCGAGGCTGTCAGTCACACTGTGTTTTCAATCAGAAAAACACCACGAATGCTGGCAGCCAGCCTGCTTTCTCTTCTGTTCCTTTTCAGGCAGCCAGGAACTCCAGTTCATGGGATGGCACCACCTGAATTCAAGATGAGTCTTCCCTCCTCAGGAGTCTCTGAGAGAAGCCCAACAGACATGGTCAGAGGTGTGTCTCCTAGGTGATTCTAAAATCCAGTCAAGTTAGTAATGGAGACTAGCCATCACTTCCCGTGGAGCGATCACACAGTAATCACTCAATCAATGATATCTATTGTGCATGTTGCTGCTATTGTTGGAAATGACGAAGGCTTCTGGCTGTGTAGCATCTTTCCTGTGGATCGCTGGGGACCTCTGTGAGGCCTCTTTGGATTTCTTCTGCAGCTATCCAAGTTCTTTTCCTCTCTACTGCTCCAATTATATTCCTCAGAAAATTTGGTCTTCATTTCTTTAAGCACTAAGTGCTTTGGGATACATAGGAAAATGAAAAGTGTTATAGATTTTCAAACTATATTAAACCAATTTAAGTTGTTGCCCAACTGCCACAGGGACCAGTGTGGCAGTAACTGCCATGTTGATGGAGAATAGAGACTCTGTGGGAGCATGATTAGGCCATGGCTAGTATGCTGGCCATTTCCCTGGGCATCAAGAGACAGTAGTTATGCTCAACCCCCAAGTGGGCCAATGTTTATAGATGAGGCTTCTAAAGCAATTACTCTTCTAGGTATGCTGTCCGTGGACGGGGACACACACACACACACACACACACACACACACACACACGGGAGGCAGGGGGCAGACAGGAAGGCCAAAGAAAGATCACTTGGAAAGAGAAAGGGGTCCAGAAGATGGAGACATGAGGCATAAGAGATGGTCATAGGGGGTGGGTGAATAAGGCATGACATCTATACCTGAAAATGTCACAATGAAACCAATTGTTTTCAACAATGAATATGTGCCAACAACCTTTAACTGCACACTGCTTCCACCTCCATCATTTCCACGGGCCAGATGAGTACTACTAACATCTTTAGGTTTTATTCAAAGAGTCTGCATCATAGTGACATGATGTAATCATCACATTGATAAACACCTTGTCCACTAGCTTACACAGCAGAGCCAGGGCAGAAGAGCCTGAGGTTGGCAAATGTAAACCATGGCTGCAGGCTCCTTCCCCAATGTCCTCCAGATGTGGCCTCGTCCTAAGGAACAAATGAACATTATACGTGTATATATGTTTCTAAATGCAATCCTTGATCTTTTTGTTGATCATTTTTGTTTGGTAAACGTTATCTTATATGGGTCTTTCTGACAGGAAGACCAGATAAGTAGTTAACTACAACCATCTAAACAGATCACAAAATGGTCATATATTAAACAAGGCGATAAAATCAGACTTGCAAGAAAACCCCATTTTGAGGAGGAGGGAGTCAGGTTTCATTTCTGTACTTTGCTATCACATATGCTAACTTTTTCCATCTTATCTAAGACAGTGTCCAGTTCATTTTTAAGTCCATATATAGTGGAGACTGGAGAGATGGCTCAGAAGCTAAGAGCACCTGTGAATTCAGTTCACAGAACCTACATCAGGAGACTCACAACTGCCTGTAACTCTAGCTCCAGGGGGACCCAAAGCCTCTGGCCTTTTTGACACCTGCACTCATATACACATAACACCTACAGGTACATGCACACAGTGGAAAAAAAAAAAACGAATACTCTTGTAAATCCTTATATAGTGATATATTTTAAATATGTATTTAGAAATGTATTTATTTATATTGTGTGTGTGTGTGTGTGTGTGTGTGTGTGTGTGTGTGTGTGTATGAGTTTGTGTGCACCATGTACATATAGGAGCCTGCAGAGGCCAGAAGAGGGCATCAGATCCCCAGGAACTGGATTTAGAGGCAGTTTTGAGCCACTATTTGAGTCTTCTGCAAGAACAATAAGTATCCTTTACCACTGAACCATCTCTCCAGGCCTTTTTTAAAATATTTGAAAAATTCAGGGAAGTACAAAGACTAATGAATACTTACATGCAACTACCTAAATGGTATCAACCTTTTCTTCATGCTTACCTCAGATTTTCCTTTGAGAAGATACTGGTGTGCCCTGTGCTCTCTTCTGCTGGTTTTTCTTCCTCCAAGCCCACAGCAAATCACTCCCCAGTCTATCTTCTCCTAATGTTTAAAAATATGGGCTCAGGGATGGCTCAGTGAATAAAGGTACCTCCTGTCATTCCTATCAAACCTGAGTTTACTTCTGAGGATACATATGGTGGAGAGAGAGGAGACTTCTGTGAGTTGTCCTCTCACCTACACACACACACACACACACACACACACACACACACACACACACACACACACACAAATGCACCATGATACAAGTGAGCCTACACATATGAAAATAAGGGCATAAATATAATGTAAAGAAAATAAATAAATAAATGATACATAATCCCTACTTGCAGGTGATGTGAGCCTATACTTTAAAAAACCACCTTCTCTCTTAAAAACACTGTTTATGCTTTTAAAGTAACTTATGACTGTTTTTATTAACCAGTTCATTTTGTTCATTTCTGAGATCCTGTTCTTCTATCTTGGTGCTTCTCAGCAACAGCTTTGTTCACATTTCGGACTAGACCATTCTTTTCGCCCATGGTTGAGTGCCTTGTGCATCATAGGATTTTAGTAATATGTCTGTCACCTCCCAAGCAGTTCAAAGTATTACCTCCCAGATCATAATTTTATAGAAATCCATTAATGGGAGGAAGGATGGTTCAGTCAATAAAGTCTTTGCTTGCAAGCACTAGGACATGAACTCAATTCCCAGAACCCAGGTAAACAAAACAAAACAAACAGAAAATGACCCCCTCCAAAAAAAATCCCTCAGGCATAGTGGAAAATCTAGCCTAATCTGCTGTGACTTCCAGGTCCAAGGAGAGAGACCCTGTCCCCAAAATAATAATAATAGTAATAATGATGGTAATGATGATGATGATGATGGTGTAGCTAGCTCCTGAGAAATGACATCCAACATTGTCCTCTGTCCTCTGACCTTCACACACACACACACACACACACACACACACACACACACACACACCTCTCAAAGGACAGTTTCCCAGGAGAGAGAGTTGAGAGCCGTCGCTCTGGCATTAACCCCTGTAGGAGCATTTCTGACAATGGTCAGATGTTTTTAAATCTGGATTTTTTTTCAATATTTATGTATTTATTTATTTTACAGCCCGACAGCAGTTTCCCCTCCCTCCTCTCCTCCTAGTCTCTCCTCACCACCACCCTTCTGCCACCCCATCCACTCCTCCTCTGTTTCTATTCAGAAAAGAGCAGGCCTCCCATGGATATTGACAAAACTTGGCATACCAAGTTGCAGTTAGACTAAGCACCTTGTATAAAGGCTGGGCAAGGCAACCCAGTATGTTCAAAAAAGCAAGTGGCAGCTCATGCTGGAGAGTGGAGCAAGGGGAACCCTCCTCCATTGCTGGTGGGAGTGCAAACTGGTACAGCTACTTTGGAAATCAATATGATGGTTTCTCAGAAAATTGAGAGTTGATCTACTTCAAGACTCAGCTATACCATTCTGGGCATATACCCAAAGGATGCTCCATCATACCACAAGGACACTTGCTCAACTATGCTCGTAGCAGCTTTATTCACAATAGTCAGAACCTGGAAACAACCTAGAAGTCCCTCAACTGAAGAATGGGTAAAGAAGATGTAGTACATTTACACAATGGAGTATTACTCTGCTGTTAAAAACAATGACATCATGAAATTTGAAGGCAAATGAATGGAACTAGAAAGGATCATTCTGAGTGAGATAACACAGACCCAGGAAGACAAACATGGTATGTACTAACTCATAAGTTGATATTAGCTGTAAAGTAAAGGATATTCATACTATAATCCACAGACCCAGAGAGACTAGGTAACAAGGAGGTCTCAAGGGGGTGCATGGATCTCCCAGGAAGGGGAAATAGAAGAGATTTCATGGGTAGACTGGGAGTAGGTAGGGATGGGAACATGAGCAATCAGATTGCGGGGGAACGGGGGAGGTGAGTACTGAAAGAGACAATTAGAAAGGGGGTCATTTGAGGGTCAGGTAGGAACCTGGTGCAAGGGAATCTCCCAGGAATCTACAAGGACGATCCCAGCTAAGACTCTTAGCAATAGCAAATGCATAGCCTGAGCTGGCCATCTCCTGTGATCAGGTAAATCTGGAGTTTTGAAAATCCATCCAAACCTTTATTTTCTATCAGCCCTCTGGTGATGTTACTTTGAGGGCTTTTTCGATCTTTACCCAGTGGCCAGCGGAGCAGGGTTCCTTCTGAAGAGACCAGATTCAGTTCTTCGCTGGTGGAGCTAAAAGAAAATCCCTCCACTCACTCCTATTTTCACCATAATGTGTCTAAGGGAGGACTTATTTTCAGTTTCTAGTCACTTCTAGAAACGACTTTCTGTTTTATTTTTCGATGCTGCTCTCTCATTTCCTGAGTTCTCCTCTGGGACTCCCACAACATGTGCCTCATCCATGTCTCTCGTCTGCTCTTTCATATTTTTATCTGCTGTAATCGGAATACCTTCTGCACTGAATATCTTGCAATTGACAAAGTCTCCCTTTGTGTCGAGTGAGGGATTTACCAGTTTTCCCCATTTCGATAATTTTTACTTCTAAGATTTCCAGTTGATTCATTTTCATAAACTTGTCTTTTTGCTTTATTTCAGACTCCGCTCTGTTTTTACTTGTTGTTTTTAGGGTAATTCTTTCCTGACATGAAGAGTGTAAGTGTATGCTTCCATGTCCTCTTTAGGTTGCTCTATGCCTTAGCTCATTTGGGGTTACAATGACGTAATGCCTGGGGCTGAGTCCTTAGGAAGAAAAGAGGTGTGCTTAGCTCCTAGTTTGGAGGCTGGAAATTCAATAGCATGGCTTGGGCTCTGGAGAGGAGGCCCTGGGCTGAGTCATCTCAGCTTGTTAATCCCACTGGTCGAGAATAAGACCACTGCTGCAATTTTTGAGCCAAATTTGAAACAAGCTTTAATTAAATACTGGACAGGATGATGGACTCTGGCCAGGTCCATTCCAGGGTTCTCAGAACATGGCAACAAGTCACATTTTGCAGAGGCTTATAAAGGCAAACACACAAGGCTACACATTCCCCACCAGGTCCAGTCAGCGGCAAGCATATATCCTGATGTACTTCCTGATCACATGTCTCCCACCTACGTGTTGTGTGATCAAGCACATCCCATGTTGTGTGATCAAGCACATCCAGTGCAGATGGGTCAAACAAACTTGGTTAGGGGAGTGGAAACATGTGGCTTGTCATCTCACACAAACCACAGCCTCCGGCACCTCGGGAAGTACCTGTCCCTGGGCAAGGGCTTACAGGTCAGAGGCATTTTCCTTTCATGGATCTCCTAGGCACAGTAACTAAAACTTAAAACGTAACTTGGGCTCTCACAAGCTGACACCACAGTGACCAGAGTGGGTGTAAAAGGACCAGATCAGGGACAAGGCGGGACAGGAAGCAAAGTGAGATGGGAGCACTCACAATGATTCACTGGCTTGAGACCTCCCTGACCCTCAGGATACCCAAGGACCTCCCACTATGCTCCACTCTTAAAGGTCCTGCCATGAAACCCTCAGGGGACGCAGACGAGCTGTTGCTGTGTTGCGCTGGTTTCTCTGGGAAGAAATTGTCTCCCTTTTGAAGCACTGCTTTCACTCCACATTTTGGGAATTCCAACTAGCGGCCATGTTGAGTTCTCTCTCTCTCTCTCTCTCTCTCTCTCTCTCTCTCTCTCTCTCTCTCCCCTCCCCTACATCCATCCTGGTTTCACAGTTTTGTGAATTCTCCTACACAGTCCTCTAAGGCTCCCACTATAAAACAGGAGGCCATATTGCTTGTCCTAGACAAGACACCCTTGGCCTTAACACCAGGCGGAAGTCTAGGTCGGCTTCCCTTCCCCAGCCTTGACGAAGCCAGACCCCAGACACTAGGAAAGATTCTGATGACATTTATTGGCCTTTTGTCATGAGTGGTGTCCCCCTTTGCCCTGCCCTGGGCCTTAGGATTTTTCTGGAGAGAGACCTTTCCTGTCTGACATTCTGTAACTCCTGAAGCCCCTGGCTGACTCTGCCTATTCCTGGACACAGAACCCAGCGGGCCTTCGCCCATTTTAGACTTTAAAATATAAATCACGCAGAGATGTTTATGTTGTCTTTGAACTTAGCTCTGGCTTTGAATCATCTCTTTTTAAAATGTGAAAGGTGCTGGGACCTTTGTGTGTCTAAAGGGAAGGCTTCAGAGAGCCAGCGTTGAGTGCCACCTTGACCAGAAACCCCCAGAGCTCCTCTGTAGGCCAAGTTTGTCTATCAATTTCATCTTGAGTCCTACTGACCAGAGTAAAATAGAACTCAGCCTTTCCGTGTAGATTAAGCCGCAGACGACCCTCAGCTACTTGCCTTCTCCTGGGGTCTCGAGCTGTTCCAGGTTGGTGTGTGTTTGTGTGTTTGTATGTGCATGGGTGTGCTTTACTGGAAATTAAATTCAGGTCTTACACAAGTGGCAGGTACTTTGCCACTAAGCTATGGTGTATCCCCAGCCATCTGTTTGTGTTGTTTGTAGATAGAATCTCACCAAGTAGCCCCGACTAGTATTAAATTCCTCTGTAGTCCAGGTAAAGCCTTGAACTTACTACCTCCTGCTTCAGCCTTCTGAGTGGCTAGGCTAAGGAAGAGAATGTGTTTGTTTTATAGGCCTTTTTTGCACCGGTCTGGGAATAAAGGAACTCAATGGATGCAGAACAATGTGATTGAACGTAGCAGGAAGCATCTTTCCACATCTCGGTCTTTGCTCCCTGAGCCAGTTGACTATTTGCTTGTTTGTTTGAGTGACAGTTGTTTTCTCTCCAAGCCCAAGCTAAGGGAGCTGATGAAAGATGAATAGGCTAAAGGCATCTTTTGAAGGGTCCAACTTTTAGGCCTTTACAATAGAGTGGGAGGCTTCGATCACGATTTTCCATCATCTGTCACATTCCTCATAGCCCTGAGGCTTCCCATTTGCTCTTCAGAGTCTTTGTCACAAATGTAAGGGATTTTTCCCAGTGAAAACGCAGCCTGAGGGTACACTTGCCCCGAATCTTCTCCCAGGAGGCTTTTTCCTAGAGAATAAGGGGATGAACTCCCCAGAAAGAGAAAGCCTGCAGGGAAGATACCCCCAAGCAAGGTTTTTGTCTACAGAATATACAACCACTGGTGGCCCCGACATTCGCATTCCTGTGTTTGAACTGCTGCTCTCAGGGGCCATCTTGTTCCCAGGCAGGCAAGGCCAACGGTGCTGACACTGAGGATTAAACAGGTGTTTAGTCACACAGAAAGGTGCTCCTCGTGTCAAAAAAGGGGGGCTGTGGCATCTATGATCAAGCTTTACCCACCTTTCTACCATCATTTATCAACAGAGAGTCTTCAAAAATTTGCTTCAAAAGAATCCTGTTCCCATTGAGTATATTATATTTTAATTCTAAAGATGTCTACCCAAAATAGGATCATATTAACCCCTGGCAAGCCCAGCATAAACACCAAAATACAAGCTCAGGTCGGTAATGGTTACTTGTTTTTGCCTCAATGCAAAATTGTAGTAGGTAAATGTAACCTGTAAAGCTAACGATGTTTAGGGGAGGGGGTAACAACAGATGGCTACGTCCTGCATCATTTCCCTCAATATTCTTCCCTTTCTTCAGCTGCTGCTGCCACAGAATCCACAAAGATGTGTGCTTTTTACACAACAGGGAAATGAAGTCTCTGACAGCACCGAACAACCAGTTCATTGACCCTGCGACTTTCCCTCATTGTAGGGCCTGGATCTAAACTGCCCTACATCTGTAAAATGGGGATCATGATGCTGCAATGCTAATAGGGTTGTTGAGATGGTTAAATGCACCCCTGGCAAAGCTTCACCAACTGGTGAGAATTATATTTTTATTATGCTAATTATCATGAATGTCCAGCATCCAGGCTGAGTGCCTGCCTGCCTGTGCTGTTTGCTCACGCCCACTCTCCATCTGTTTCCCAGAAGAACAGTGAAGGAAAGCTCTGGAAAGGCAGCCACAGGCTGTGACTATAGAGTAGGTCATGGCAATGGAACAGTGCTGTCTGTCCTGTTTGGCCTGGTTCACAGATGGGCTCTGGTCAGCCGAAAGGTGTGAACAGGGCACAGACCCGGTCTTTGGGACTGTCTAGTCAAGCCAGGTAACTTGACTGGCACAGACTGAGTGGTAAGCTGTCCGAAGGTCTCTGGGAAAATCATCAGTTCCTAGTCTACCAAGATATCCCTAGTTCTGTAGGCCAGTGATGTGTGACTCACACAGACATTCACAACCCCCTCCTTTCCAGACAATGAGAGAAGTGAATTGGTCATGTGACCATGGAACCCACCAGCATTCCTCGGTATGAGGGTGGAATGTGTTCATAGGCTGTGGGGGAGCCTGGGGAGAAAAGGGCCAGAGCTTCTTACAGATGAAGCATACCTTCTGCCGCATACACTCTGGATGCCGTGTTTTCCGCAAACCCAAAGTTAATTAACACCAGGCGGTCTTACAGGACTTCTCTTTTGAAAATGTTCATTCAGTCTGTGCTCTACCTGCCTTTCCACCCCAACATCCAAACCTTTTCCCCCTAGCCCAGGCATCTGCTCAGGATGCCTGGACAGAATGAAGAAAACACACAAGATGGCCTTATGAACATCTGGAAAGCAGCTGTCCACTACCTGCATCTGATTCCAGGTGGTGCTGGGGGGAAGGAGTTAACAATACTAATGAATAAGCCTAATTGATTACTAAGCTCTATGAGCCTGGTGATAATACCCCTTGGAATCCTGCCAATCCCTGCAACTTAGTTACAGGGCATCAGGGAATGCAGGACAGCTCAGCATGCCTGAACTAGAGAACCACAGGGGACTTTGGATCCTAAGAGTGATGAATGCTGAGTAATAGGAGTATTTAAAATGTGTGTCTCAAATGCATCTCTGAGGCTTCCCAAGCACCCAAGCAGGTTGAACCTCAGTATAAAATTTGCCAGCACCTTTGTGACGTCACTGTGATGGCCATCGTCTACCACTCTTGGGGTGCAGCTGAATGGAGGACAAAGAGAGCCCAATTCTTCTGCCTATCTTTTCCTCACAGTATTAGAAATTCAGAAAATAAATACCAAAGGCAACAGTCAGGCATTCAGACTACAGCGTAAATGTTAGATTCTGTAAGCAGAGATGGCTCTGGAAGTATTTTGAGAAAAGCAGGTGTTATGACACCATGAATTTTTTAACAAAGATTCTTAAAAATATTTCATTTGTATTTATGGGGGCTGGGATGCCTATGGAGGGCAGAAAAGTGTGTAGAATCTGCTGGAGCTGGAGTTACAGGTAGTTGTGAGCCACCCAAAGTGGATGCTGGGAGATTCAGGCCCTCTGAAAGAGCCGCAACCGCTCCCAAACACTGAGCCATCTCCTGAGCCCTCAGCAAACCTTCCTGAGTGTCACTTACAACCTAGGACTGTGCTAGGTTTGGGTGATGTGCACTTTTTCCCTCTGAAAGCTAATAGTATAGAAAGGAAACATGGATCTTCGTAAAGACTCAGTTACTATAAAATGGCTGATTAGATACCTTGAAAATAGCCTTCTCTTCTCAAACAACTAGATCCTGACTAAAACACACTTTATATTGCATTAGTGAACTTGAAAGAAGACCAGTTGAAACCAACCATCCTACTGCCCCCTACAGGATGAGTTGGCCGGTGGGAGTGGGAAGTTTAAGCAAAGGAGAGGGTAAGAATGCCCTAGGGACAGATCCTGATGGCGTAGTGCCATGAGGATATTAATTCAGGAACAGGAATAATATGAAGATATTAAACCCGAGATGCTTGCAAGTCCCTGAAGGACAGTAACACAGCTCTGATCAGGAGGAGACCCTGATTCCCAGAGCAAGTATAGACAGATGGTTCGGAGAAGGGAGTCCTAAATGGAGCTTTCGTTTAGGACTTCAGGATCCCAAGATTAACATTTTGCATGTAAGCATGCAAAACTGAGCTCCCAACCAAAAGCCACCATGACTGAGAATCAGGTCATATAGAACCAGGGTCAAGCAGACCCCCTGCTGTCCCATACACAAGGCCTAGAGAGCCGAAGTGCAGTGGATGCACGAGGCTTCCGGCCTCTCACCATCCCACAGAGAACAACTGGACCCAAGTGAAGCTGGACTCACTGTAGATAGAACTGGATCACACTCACTGTTCTTCCTGTTTGCGTAGGGCAGTAGTTGAGTGTGGAATTATTGTTTGTGATGGTGTAGAATTAAAGCTCCAAACAGTTAAAGGCCACTTGTTCAAGGTGCTGCTGGAAACTGACAACTCCTTAGAAGTTGAGTTCCAATAGATGGATACATGCATTGAGCAGGGAATGAGGCTGTAGACCTTCTGACTGGGCGAATGGGAGTCAGGAGCCCCATTCTCTCACTGTTGCGTGACTAAGAGAACCCTACTGTCATGATCTGAATTATAAAATATCCCCACAGGCTTGTGTGCTCTTGACTCGCAGCTGATGGCACTGTTTGAGAAGCTTCTGCAGCAAATGGATGGGTCTTGAAGGTGGTAGTCAGTCCCAACCTCACTATCTGATTTGCTCAGACGTGAGGAACCTCTACTACATTCCTGACCATTCATCCCACCATGTCTTCCCCATTGCAACACACTGAAACTGTGAGCAGCAAAAACTTTGCCTCCCTTAAAGGGCTTCTCTCACGTATACTGTGCATGTGCCCTTCATATCATTGTACATCTACCCTGCCTATCACGCTACCTTCAGTCATCATGTATACTGTACATGTGCCCTTCATATCATTGTACATCTACCCTGCCTATCACGCTACCTTCAGTCATCATGTATACTGTACATGTGCCCTTCATATCATTGTACATCTACCCTGCCTATCACTCTACCTTCAGCCATCATGCATACTGTGCATGTGCCCTTCATATCATTGTACATCTACCCTGCCTATCACTCTACCTTCAGCCATCATGTATACTGTGCATGTGCCCTTCATATCATTGTACATCTACCCTGCCTATCACTCTACCTTCAGTCATCATGTATACTGTGCATGTGCCCTTCATATCATTGTACATCTACCCTGCCTATCACTCTACCTTCAGCCATCATGTATACCGTACATGTACCCTTCATATCATTGTACATCTACCCTGCCTATCACTCTACCTTCAGCCATCATGTATACCGTACATGTACCCTTCATATCATTGTACATCTACCCTGCCTATCACGCTACCTTCAGCCAGTTAATTTGACCACAAGGTCCCAGTGTAGAATTTACAGACATGGAATGTGGGATAGTAGAGAGTGAATTATTGGTGAAAATAAAGGGTAGATCACAAAATTGAGAACATTATGAGAAATACTATGACAAAGAAACCAAATGAAGTTCCGAAATGAAAACTATCACTGCTGGAAGACAGAACCTTGAACTGCCCAGAGGCCACATTGTACCCCAGAGTGTCCCTGAAGCTACAGACAGAATTCACCAACCAGAACTGAAGAAAGTACCCAGAAGACACTTGGAGGATGGAGGAGAGGGGAATTTCAAGAGATCAGGAGATGTGGAAACGGGAAGGTGTCTAACATCTAATCCGAGCTCTGAAGAGAAGAAACAGAATGGATGCAAGAGAGGGAACCATGGGAGAGTCAATGCTGAGTTTACCAGAACTGTTGAAAGGCATGAACCCACAGATCCAGGAAGGACTGCATACTCCAAACAAGACAGGTAAGAAGTGACTATCATACAACACTTGAATGAAGCTGCAGAGCCACAAATAAAACTCTTAGGTATTACAACTGAAGTTCCCATAATAATAAACTTCCTTAGTCCTAGTAAGCACAGAGACATTACCACCACTGCCCTGGCCTTGCAAGGGCTCTCTTTGAAGGGTTACTGGATCCATTTATCTATTTCTTTACCTCCATATCCAAACCACATTCCCACTCTCCTCCCTGCTCACACTGTTTGAAGTGTGGCTCTTCTGTGAAGAGGCTTGAGAGTGAGTGTGTCACTCAGTGTGTGCACATTTAATTCAGGTCATGTCACAGAGCTGCCGATCACTATCTACTTCTGTTTTCACTTCATTCTTAAGCTCTGTGTCACGAGGCAGCGTTTGTTCAGCCACAGAGCACATTCTAATAGTAAGTTATGAGACCAATTTGGTCAGACCCAGAAGATTTTGTAAACAGAACCAAATGGCAAAAATAAAAAGCTGCCATGCATAGAGGTGGATATTATTTCATAATACATTTGCTCTTCTATGTGTTTATATACATGCATGTATATATACATATATGTACAGTGTTGGTTCAGATTGTAATAGCATATATGTTTCTTGCAAGGACACAATCAGGAAACCTTTGGAAACTGCTCTTCCATATGTAGACGCACCAAGGAGACAACTGCTGGTGTTCTCTATGCAGTAGTTTTAAGCAATGCAAGGTGAGACCCAAAGTTTGTTTGTTTGTTTGTTTGACTGGTTGGTTGGTTGGGTTGGTTTGGTTTTTTGAGACAGGGTTTCTCTGTGTAGTCTTGGCCCCTCCTAGAACTCAATCTGTAGACCAGGCTGACCTTGAACTTGGAGATCTGTCTATCTCTGCCTCCTAAGTATTATCACTGCCTAGCAAGACCCAAAATTTAATATTGGATATGATATTTGTTTTGCTTATTAAAAGCTAGGGAGGGCACTTGTATGCTAGTAAGAAGAAGAATGTACCAGGTTTGTATGGAGACATCCATGAAAATGGACATGAAGGCATAAAATTCAGATTTTTTTAAGGTGACTTAGACTAGTATTAGTGCAGCATATTCTGAGATGAGGAAAAGCACAGTTAGAGATAGATGTATGACAAAATACTATATAAGTCATATTAATATCTACCTTATTTATTATTATCATGTGTGTGTATGTGTTTACTCACATGTGCACGTGGGCATGTGGGGGGAGCAGGTGGGTGGATGGATGGGTGTGTGCATGCACTTGAACATGTATACATGTGTGTGCACTCACATGAGCACATGTGCTCATGCCCTAGAGTCTATACGAATGTCCAAGGAAGACTTTCAAGAGTCAGTTGTCTCCGCCATGAGTTCCAGGGAACATCAAATTCAGGTCATCTGGCTTGTGAAGCAGGTGCCTGCTGAGCCATCTTGCCAGCCCATGCCCACGCCAGCTTAACATATGAGGTTTCATAGCTTGAGCAATGGACAGGCACTGAAGAATTTTAGTCTGGGATGTGATCTGAAACACTGTGCAGATTAGGGACACTTCTGGCAGCATCTGGGGAAGCATGGCTGAGCAGACATTAGTGTTGTCCACTCAAGCCAAAAGGCAGAAAGCAACAGCCTGCAGGAAGATGAGATAGTTAGGGCAGTCTGAGTTTTCAGTGTATGAGAGGCTGTAGTACTGGCCAAATTACTTATTACTTTTACTTATTACTTCTTACACACAATACCCATCAAAATGGGAGCGAAAGCGGCAGAAGCTTGGAGAGCTATCCTGTATCTTCTCTGAACTTTTTTTTTTCTCTACCGTAAGAGATGCTGCATCCTGTCTCTCTGGGCTCTAGACTTGGGATGGTGGGTACCAGAGATTGGTCAACATTTGATGGACATATAGAATGAGTGGGAGAAAAGCTGGGGCATAGTTGTTACTACAGCAAAATCTAGCCCATCCTGTCTGAGTCAATATCCCTGAGGTTAACAGCAGGCCATTCTTCTAAAAACTATGCCCATCTGTAAATCTGTAAGCACCTGGGCTACGGTTCATTAGTAGTCTATGACTTTTTATTAGTCCATGACTTTTGTGTGTGTGTGTGTGTGTGTGTGTGTGTGTGTGTGTGTGTGTGTGTGTTTCTAAGGATCAAACCCAGGTACTGGGGCCTCATGTATGCTGAGCAAATGTCCCATAGCTGACGTACATCTACACTCTTTTTCTTAAAAGAGAGAGAGAAAGAGAGACACACACACACACACAGAGAGAGAGAGAGAGAGAGAGAGAGAGAGAGAGAGAGAGAGAGAGAGAGAGAGAGAGAGAGAGAGAACCTATTAAGGATACCAGGTTGTACATTGTTCCCAGCTCAGAGTTCCCATCTCCACATCCAGGGTGATCAGGGCAGCAGCAGCCTCAGAGGAAATCAGTGTCAGGGCAGGAGTGTGCATAACTGACTTTTGATAACCGGTTAGAGCTGGGACTTGGTTAAGAGAGTCCACCAATGTGATTTCACGTCAGCAGGTGTTGAAAGGGGCGATTGATCCCAGGATAGGGGAGAAGTGAGAGCTCAGGTCAGGTCGGCAATGGAGGGGGAGAGGAGACCAGGAAACGCAGGGAGAAGTCTGTGAGCATGGCAGAAATGGAGGGCTCACATGGCTGTCTCCATCTGACATCTCTGGGTTTGGATGATGCTCAACATCCTGTGGCGTCATACGCTAGACTGCCATGGATGTGAACTGGTAAGATGGAGGGATGTGTGTCTGTGAGCATCGGGTTTGCCTCCTCTAAATCTTCGGCGAGACTCAAATTAATGAGATTCTGCTTTTTCTGTGGTACACAAGGAGTTTGACTCTGCTCTGCCTGTGAGTATACCATGGTTTGGAATAGTGAGGACTCTCCTGTCCCCACCTAACAACAGAGGAGTCTCAGGGGATGCCTGTTCCTCCCCACCCCGAAAACACTGTGGTGGGTTTTTTTGTTTGTTTGGTTGGTTGGTTTTTGGTTTTTGGTTTGTTTTTTGTTTTTTTGTTTTTTGAAAAATCAGAACCTTCCCAGGTAGCAAGTGTCATGAGGAGAGAGGACATTGGTAAGAGGAAGAGGCACAGGAGGAGAAATAATGAGAAGCCAGTTTTAAAAAGCCTCCTAGGGAACACAGGCCAGAGCTCTGCTGGGAAAACACAAGAGGTTTCTCAGGAAGAGGAAAGAATTCCAGAGGAAACAAAACTTAATGCCTTGGAAGACTGTGTCCACATGTGTCTACAGGCAATATCACACATAATAACTGCTTTGTGTATCTGTTCATTCATGCATGCATTCACAAGCATCATTAAGAAACACGTATGTCGAATGTGCTAAGCACGGGGAGGTGAGGACACATACACAAGACCACCTTACTCCATTTGGACTGTATAACAAAGCACCTTACAGTAAGCGAGTTATAAACAACAGGAAATTATTCTTTGCTTTTTAAGTTTTTGACTAGAAATCCCAAAGTCAGGGTGTCTGTGGAATCAGCCACTGGGAAGGGCTCACTCTTTGCTTCCTAGGTGGCTGCATCCTCACGTGGTGGGAATAACAAGCAAGCTCCCTGTGGGGCTCTTTTATAGGGACACTAATCATGTGCATGAAGGCTGTACCTTCCGGATCTAGTACCCTCACCAAGATTCCACCTCTTAATACTGATGCTTTGGGAACCACATTTTATCATATGAAGTTCAGAAGGACATAAACATACGGATCATACCAGAAATTGATTATAGACATCCTTTACAAAAAGCCCCTTAAAGGACAGACTATTTTTCCATTCCTAGCATGTAGCAAATAGACCACCAATATTAACTGAAATGACCATTCAGTATAATTAGCGCTCTGGTAACCTGAGTTGCCATAGGAACCCGGAGGAGGGCTTTCTTAGTAAGACTGCAACCCAGCAACATAAAGGGAGACTCAAAACATGAATAGAATTTCCAGGCTGTAGCAGAGCAGAGGGAGCCAAGCACAGAGCTCTCAAGACTCAAGGAAATCTATATGGTAGGGGAGCAGCTAGAATTCCAAATCATAGGAGTGATTCTATGAGGTTCAGAATCCCAACAATGGGAAGTTAGGATTTTACCTGGTAGGCAATGAAGGCACCTTGAATGTGTCTGAAAGAGGAAAGCAGATTTTTGCCTTTCAGAAAGAGTGCTCTAACTATAGCATGAAAGACAGATTAGAACCCAGGGGGAAATCTAGGACAAGGGAACCAGTGGGAGGCCATTGAGGGAAGTAGCATCTGTGGGAATGGCTAGGAGGATGTATAGAAGAGAAGGATTTAGAATCGTGAAGCTGACGGTCCTTTGGTGCAACCTGAAGCAGTTCTAACAGCCCTCAAAAATCTGCCTTGAGTGGGCAGTAGTACATGAGTGACTTTTGAAAAGAGAGTATGTTCAGAGTGACAGGAGAAAACCGTCGCTTCAGAGCATTATGAACTAAAAGACAAGAAAATCAAACATGCGCTCAGTGGCCTAAAGACTATGGTTGAAATTCCCTGTGCCCATGACATATAGTTTTCTCTATTGTACCCAGAATAAATGAAGGGACCGTCTCTGGGGACTCAGGCTGGGTGGAGGTAGGAAGGAGGCAATGGGTAGCTCTAAATGACCACTGCTTTTACAGTGACAGCTCAGGACTAAAGGGACTATTGGCTCCACGAAAGTGCAAGTCATGCTGGGATTGCTCATTACAGTGTCCCAGTAGCAGCAGTGTCCAGCACATGTGGACAATAAATATTTCCTTAATGTATAGAGAGAGATCACAATGAATCTGGTGGGGGTAGACATGTATGGAGAGAGCTTTCTCGTCTGCTTTTAAGACTCTTTCTGATGTTGGGTAGAGGGGGTGGATTTAAATTTACAAACTGACAATAATTCAGCTTCCTCTTGTTAAAAGGATGTAATTTCATTCCTCTATGATTAAAATCATCTGACAACTCCTTTCCCTTGGCCTTTTCCTTCCCTTCTCCCCCTTTGGGGGTGGGGGAACCTAGGATTCTAATACTCAAAAGCTTATGTTATCCATCACCAGAGGGGAGACACAGCAGTCCACATACCCTCTTCTGATCCTTACTGGAGGCTGCTGAAGACCTCAGAGGCTGCTTGTAACTGTCCATGAGCACGCGTCCTTCTCAATTCTCTGTCATCCCTTTGCTGACTGTCCATTGTCTTTGGCTCACCCTGAACAAGCAGATCCTTCAGAACCCAACTGTGCCATTAGTTGAGAAGACCCATCGGGCTAAGAGTCTTGGTACCTTGTTGCTCTTACCCTTAGAGAAGAGTTGGAGTGAGTACCCTGGGAAATGCATACCCAGGGCATGCCGGTGCCCTGACTCCTGGGACTGTGAAAGTGGCCTTACTTGGAAATTGGGTCCATCCACATGTAAACAACTTAATATGAAATCTTTAGTGTGCTCTTATAAAAAGAAAGCTATGCCATGGGAAGACAGAGAACACTGGCAGAGTCAGGAATGGTCTTGATATATTGGCAGGCCAAGGAATGCCAGGGATCAGTCACCCCCATGAAAGCTAGAAAGAGGCCAGGAAGGACTCTATCAAGACTCTCATGAGATTGTGGTACTGGTGACACTTCCAGTATATACTGCTAGCCTCCAAACCCATGAGGAAATACTTTCTCACTTTATAAAACCACCCAATTTGTGCCAATGTGTTATAGCACACCTTGGAAACCCACACAATCTTCTTTAAAATTACAATATAATTACATAATATCCCCCCTTCTCTTTCTCCTTCAAACCACTCCTCTGCCCCCACCCCTGCCTCTCAGATTCATGGTCTCTTTTTGTTTCATTGTTACTATAATATACATGTATGTGTGTATATATACATATATATGTATGTGTATATATATATATATATATATATATATATATATATATATATATATATATCAACACACAAGTATAGAAATACAACCTGCTAAATCCATTTAGTGTTTTAGTGTCACTTATGTGTATATGATTTCAGCCTGACCACTGGTATTGGATCACCTATTAGGGGGCTCATCCATGGGGAAGACAAATACTCTGACACAGCATTCCTTAGCTGCCTATAGTTCTTTGTCTAGGAGTGGGGCCCCATTAGAGTTCTCTAACATTAGCATGTCTGTCCATGTTATCCTTGTTCTGGTCCTGTGTAGGCAGCCATATTGTTCAGATACTGTGGGTGTAGCCTCCCTGTGATTTCTATGAGACAATCTCACAGCAGTTTTTCTGGTCTTCTGCTCTCACAGTCTTTCCACCCTCTCTTCCATGATGCTTCTGAGGCTTGGTTGTATGTATTTGTGTTGTAGATGTGTCCACATCCTTGACTTCTTCACTGTGTTCCATCAGCAATATACTTCGTTCCCCATTTGGAACTGATAACAACTACCAGAACTTCCCTTGTATGTCACACACGTCACATCATGATGTCACTGGTGGTCATGGTCTGGACCAGGCATTATATTTCAGTCAAAGAATTGAAGATGCGCACACAAATAGCCATCTAGTAGGAAATTTTATTCAAACGCAAAGAAAAAGTAATGGGTAGATGTACCACAGGGGCATGGCACACTGCGCAAGGCTGCTCTAGAAAACTGGGTTACTGTCTGGGGCTTGCCTTGATGAGTCTAAGAGTAGGAGGAGTTGGTTGCTAAGGGACAGGACATGAGTTATTTCTTGTTTTAACTGTCAAGGTTGGGTTAAGTAAGCCTTTGTCTACTGCGTGTCTTTTCCCATGATGCACCTGACTTTAATCATATGCATGCCCAAACATGCATCCCCATAAGGTGGTTAATAGGTGATTTTCCCTGAAAGTTAACACAGAGGGCAGTTTGGCTTACTACATGTACCTCAAACCAGTCCAGGCTGACCAACCCACTGCCCCCTCGTTCTGGGAGCTGTCCCAAGATGTATTTGACCACAAATTGGGAGTTTCTAGAGCTTGCTAAGGAATTATTAGTGGCACTGTGACCAGTTGCTTTGTTTAAAGAGGGGTATGTAGAAGTAACCGTCTTATTAAATAAGAAACACAGAGCCAACGCAAAGATGAAAGCCCAAGAGGTCAGAGCTAAGAGCCTTACCCTTCACTCTGCATCTATCCTCTTCAGCCAAGAGACCTACTTCCTGTGTGTTTGTCTTTATATAGACTTTCTGTTCTGCCTTCTCATTGGTTGTAAACCCAAACACATGACCTCCTCATCACTGCCTGTCTGTACAGACGTCCAGGTCTTCTATGGTTGGTATTGAGATTAAAGGTGTGTATCTCCATGCTGACTGTGTCCTTGAACACACAGAGATCCGCCTAGCTCTGACTCCCAAGAGCTGGGATTAAAGGCGTGTGCCACCAATGCCCGGCTCTGCTATGGCTTGCTATTAGCTCTGACCCCCAGGCAACTTTATTTATTAACATACAAATAAAATCACATTTCAGTACAAATAAAATATCACCATAGGGGTGTTCTTGCAGCTTGATGCAAGTGGGAAGGCTCAGGTTTCCATGTATGTTTTGGGGAAAGGAGTGCATGTGTAGCTCAAGCCAAGCAGAATTCTAGGTTGCTACTCTGCCCCTAAGCTTTTCTGTCTCAATGCCAGGCCCATCCTGGCCAGCTCTGATTCCATCTTTCCCTTGTCCATTCTTTACTTGCTATGGATTTCCTGTGGCGGGCTCTCATTTAAGTTGGGCTTCATCTACATCAGTCCCCAATGTATCCTAACTCCCTTGGGTACTTTTTACCATACCTTGGCTTCTAATGTTTAACCTGCTGGGGTGGTGGTGAGTGACTTGCTACCTTAGCTCCTTCTCTCCAAGCCAAAGCCACTTGTCACTTTTACTCTTGTCTAGAGGATGTCTCAGCCTACCTGTTTCAATTCCCACTCTTTTTTGACCCATTTCTCCATCTGGGGAACCATCTGGAGGGATGAACCCTCTTGATCCCAGACTGCTTCTCTTTTGGAAGGGAACCTCTGGAGGTATTGCCTTGACCTGTGAGAATATGGCTCTGGTAGAGTTTCATGTTCTCCCTGTCAGGGTGATAGAGAAGGGCTTTTGAGTTGCCAGCTCCTCTCAAATCACCCTGACCTACATAAATGTGTGGCTGATCCAGTAGAGAGTCACAAATTACTGTGGTTCCATTTGATTTAGTCTTCAACAAATGCTGTGGTGCCAGTGTATAGACTAGATGGTCTTTCATTTCATGCTGTGAAGCATATACCTGCCAACCAAAGCAATGGGCCAGTAAGCCCAATACTTGTATCTGTATGGTCCTTAAGCAAATAACAGTTTTTATATTTGTAGGAGCTTAAAAAAGAGGAAGAGGAAGAAGAGGAGAGAGAGGACAAGGAGCAGAAGAGGAAGGAAAAGGGCCATACACATACCATACATGATAGATAAAGCCTAAACTGTTTTCTGACTTTGTAGAAAAAGTAACAAAAGAATTCCTGTATAAAATTCATAAAATACTTGGGGTGTCTTTATTGTACCCAGGAGTCCATTCAAAGCAAGTCATTTTAAGCATATTACCCTTTGTCTCCAGAAGGACTGAAAGACTCATTGTATCCTAAGATTCTGAAGGCTCCTAAATTAAGAAAGTAATGTTGCTTTTGGGCTCAAAAAGTCCTACATAATTAGCATTTTGGGGGTGAGCCCTCAGTACACACTGCTCATCCAGTGTTCAACTCATTTCACCCTCTGAGCATCAAGGACAGTGATGGACAACCCTTCAAGAGTCTGCCCAATAAGTCTCTGAGCCCGCTGGAGGAAGGACTAGGGATGCCGTCCCAGGGAAATGTGCCACTAGCGTTCTTCAGCCCTGAATCCAGTTTAGGAAAAATGGCCAGACGGAAAGTCCTTTCACTACATACATGTTGCTGTGCATCACCCCGATCCTCTTACCACTTCAAGTCATCCTGGCACATTCAGATACACACACCAACAATGGCCAGTCCCCAGGAAAGTACCAGCAGCCTTGTGTGAAACACAGAAGCCGGACATGACGGCAACAAAGGATGACCTCAAACTGTCACTCAAGTGATCCCAAATGCCTCACAAAGAAAAAGCTGTAAGGATGTATAAGCCAGGAAAAAAGATACAAAACTAATTGTTTTTCCAGTTTCAGCTCTGTCATAGTTTTATGGGGGCAGTGTATAAGTACATAAAAATGTAATTCATATTGAAAACATAACACCCCAATGGAAGCTCCATGGCTTCAGAATGGCCATTCCAGTTGTTCATTGAGATACTTAGTTTGGGGATGGACAGACATTTCAGTGGCTACCTTAATCTAGCTGTGTGATATTTTTATTTGTGAGTTATTCACAATAAAGTGATTTTATAATTAAAAGCATAATTCTGAAGCACAACGGGAAAAAGAAAAAAATAAAGTACCACATCTTGTTTGTCTTACAGAATAAGACCCCAACATTCAGAGCACCCCAAAGGGAGCCATTCTGCCTCAGTTTCTGCACCTCATCGTCAGGTCTCCACTGCACATAGCCCTGTGCCGAGGCTGCTCCTTTTCCAAACCTCAGGCTTTTGCTAGTTTCTTTGTGTGCTCTCCGTGGTCCTGTGCTAATCTTTTTGTCTAGAGCAGCTCAGCTAAGATAGGGATGGCTGCCAGATGTTGTAACATGAAGGGCAGCAGTAAATGAGCCACATATCAGATTATAGCCTGTTTGTTATCCGTCCTGTTCTGGCAGCTTCCGAGGCTGCTGTGCTCCAGCGCTCCTTCGGATCTATATCATTTGACGTCGTAGCCTCTTCTCCAGGTACACAAGCTTGACATTGGCGATGCTTCCTGTCCCCTTCTAGGGCCCTTCCTAAGAGCGTGTGCTTGAGCAGAGCCAGAGGCCGGGGCTTGGTGGATGTAGCCACTGCCTGGCACCCACGTTAGGGGAAGGATCAGCTGCATCCCTCGCTGCTCTTCCGGGCCTGTGCTGTGATAATCATTCCCCACATTTGGAAACTGCCTGCTTGCTTGCCCACCTTCCCCAGTCTCTGCTAGACTGGCGCATGAGGGGCTGTCCTAGCTGTAGCTCCCAAACTCCCTCGGTGAAGCTTGAGATAGAGCCACATTAATTTATGCCTCTGGCAGACCTGAGCAGGCTTTCTGAGTGTCTTCAAAACTATACTAGGAAAATACCAAAATGGTCTTCTAGGAACTTTAGACCCAGAAGCCACATTTTAAAATGTGAAGGATCACTAGATGTATATGGTTACCCATGGGAGGAATTCTTAGAACACTTATTAGTTCATCTGATGGGTATCTTTGGAGAATCCATTTCACACCAGGCATTGTACTAGGCTTTTGGAATGCAGAGATGTGCAAGAGACAGCCCTTGGCCTCCAGGACCTCAGAGACTAGTGTGAAAGCTTAAATGATGAGGACTCTGCTGGAGACTCATAAAACACTGCCAACTTGGGAACGTTCCCAGATCTTCTGAGTCCCTTTCCCTGTCCAGCACAGAGTATCATATCTCCTTTATCTTTCAGCAGCTGGGTATGTGCTGTGGACTACTGACCTCTGCTGTGGGATGGTCTGTATGTCAAATGCTCTGATTGGTCGATAAATAAAACACTGATTGGCCAGTGGCCAGGCAGGAAGTATAGGCGGGACTAACAGAGAGGAGAATTGAGAGAACAGGAAAGAGGAAGGAGACACTGCCAGACGCCGCCATGACAAGCAGCATGTGAAGATGCCGGTAAGCCATGAGCCACATGGCAAGGTATAGATTTATAGAAATGGATTAATTTAAGATATAAGAACAGTTATATACAATTACAGTTTGTAAGCAATATAAGTCTCTGTGTTTACTTGGTTGGGTCTGAGAGGCTGTGGAACTGTCGGGTGACACAGATTTGTCCTGACTGTGGGCCAGGCAGGAAAACTCTAGCTACAGTCCTCCCAGTATGATACGGCCATTGCCCTCTTGAACTGCTAGTAGCTGTGCTTACCTACAGGAGACCTGCACAAGATTAGGCCTGTCCTAGGGGCCTTGGGGTGGGGGGTACATGAGGCTCTGCCCCTCTCCAAGGGTTTATAGATAGTTAACATGTATGAATGGCAGGTTTCTCAGTGGTGTAGCTGCCCACATTCCAATACCATAAAATGCAGAGATTGGTTCACCAAGCTATACTTGGGTGCAATGGTTTTCTTTGTTTCTGACATTGGTGCCCTATCTGGAGTGAGTAGACATTTATTCACGTTTCCTCATGAAATACCTGTGCAACAGCATGTGCATTTGACTTGATTTGGCAGATTAAATATAAGTAGAAATATGGCATGTGACTTACAGGTGAAAGTCTTCAAGAAAGGATATGTGTTTATGTGTTTCCTTATCTTTTTTTTCTGCTTTGGGAAGTGGGAAAGATCATATAGACATGAACCACCCATCTGTCTCCATCCCAGAGTGACTTTAGTGAGTAAAATCCCTGGGCAACTCACATGAGATGGACTTCCACGATGTCAAACCACTAAAACTTAGGGGTTATTTGTTACAATACCACAACCTGGCATATCTTGACTGCTAGGCATTGGCTTCAGTAAATGAAGCTTTGCTACACATTTATACCCCAAGAAGAATTTATACGTCAGAACCACAATGTTACTGGAAGAGAGATATGTGGAGAGTGTTAGGAGTCTTTAGAACCAGCCCAATGGCAACCCTTACAGTGCATCCACCCTCTTTTGGGCCTTGTCACTTGTGAATTCCCCACTCAGATCATTAGTAAATCTCACAGCATCCTCTAAAAGTCATTATCAGAATTCAACACGCCTGGCGTCCTGAGCTCCTGTCCATCATACACCTCACCACACTGCTTGGTTTTCTGCCTATCTCACTAGACTGAGATATTCAGAACACAGGAAGTAGACAATGACTATGACTGACTGACTGACTAAATGAGTGAATGAATGAATGAATACGTCTGCTGTCTTTGCACACCATGTCATCATGTGGGTCACAGCAAGTCCTTTCAGTAAAAAATGGGAAGATGGAAGGATGCAGCCGATGTGCTTTGTGATGGGCATGGCTTCTCTGCAGGAGCCTGGTAATGAGATGAGTCCTGGAGCAGGTGTCCCAGGCCTCGCCAGCACCATCTGCTCTCCTCCTTCCTAGCTATGTGGTCTCAAGTAAGTCATTTAACCTCTCAGTCCCAGTTGTTGGGCGGGTTGCAATGAGATAATGATTATAGTTCATAGACTGCCCTCAACGGAAAGGACTCATGGGTGCTTTCCAGCTTATTGTACTCTGACTCAGCTAGCCAATGGTGGTACTGGGAATAAAGAAATAGAGCCCAAATCTCCTAAAGCTCAGCTTGGAGTTTTAATACTACGGCTAAAAGAAATATGAAGATCAGCACTCTTGTGTATATAATTTTTAAAAAAAACGTTAAAGAAATGGTATCTTGTATTGCTCCATGTTTTCATGCAGTTCATTCCTGTTAGAATATGGAAAGGAGATGAGGAGGGCTATCAGCAGGCCACCCAGCCTATACACTTTCCTGCTTTATTCACTGGTTAAAATCCCGGTAAGGGCTAAAGCTTGGTTACATTTCTGGCAAGCAACTAACCCCTGGGCAGCTATTTTCAAGCCTATATAATTCTCATTTTTTAAAGCTTAAAATGATTGGGTAAGCATATTGGTATTCCCTAGGGCAATTCCCAATCCTGTATCATGTAAGTACTTTGGCATAAATAACTCCATGCTAAAATAGGAAAGTTGATTGGAATTTAAATAACATTTACATAAAATGGACATATTGCCTTGAGTACCAATTAACAAAGAACCAAAAGTTCCTCTATAACAATGTAAAATAGCCATCTTTGGGTGGGTGGCCTGAGGTAGACAGCCTTAGAAGCATGAGATTTGCATACATCATGCCAATACAAACACAAGTGTTTTAAGGTCAGCCATGTAAAATAGTATAAGGTAGTCTAGTACATAACTTATCACAGAATTTGTAACCAGGTAATGTTTATCCTACAGGCATGTAACCAATGTGCACACGTGCTTTCCAGCATCCATGGATTCCCTCCTCAATCTTCAGACATCAATAACCACACAGAAGGCCATAATCATGAGTAGTACAGAAATTCAGTCTTTACCTACTTCTCTGCTCTACATCACTTCCCAGAAGCTTCGAGGCTAGTTATATGTTTCATCTTCTACTCCTGCTGCCAGACATCCCCACTCAAGAGCTTAGCAAATGGACTTGTCTGCTACCCAATCTCTTCACTACTTCCTCTGAGTCTCTCCGCACTCTAGTTGACCTACCCTCTACAGTGATGTACAGCCTGTCTGCATTTCATAGAATTTCATTGTATCAGTTCTGTGTACACACAGTTTAAATAAACTAAGTTAAAAACACAAACACAAAGCAAGCAATTAACATTATTAGCCTCTACCCTCTGTGTCTCTTTTTATCAAATTTCCCTCACCCATAGGGGGAAATACATATTATATGTATATACTATTAATATGTTCATTTTAATATATTGCCTTCTATATATGTGTATGTTATGTTAGTTTACCATAACAACTGGTGTGTATTTTTCAGCATCCTATATACATTTCTCATTTTGCAACATTTAATTTTAGCTATAATAATACTGATATATTATGCAATTAAGAATCTATAAATAGGGGCTAGAGAGATGTATCAACACTTAAGAGTACTGGCTGCTCTTCCAAAGAACCTGAGTTCATTTCCCAGCACTCACGAGGCTGCTCACAATTGTCTGTAACTCCAGTTCCAAGGAATGATGACCTCTTCTGGCTACTGTAGGCACTGCACACACATGGTGCACATTCATGCATGTAAGTACAAAACCATACACATAAAATAATATTTTTTAAGAATCTATAAATGTTATTCACATCTGAGCTGTGGAACATATTATGATTGTTCTGACAAGCCTCACACTTGGGTTATCCCAAAATCTATATGTTAAATCCTAATTTTCATTGTAATAATAGTAGGAGTTAGGGCCTATGAAAGGTGATCATATTATGAGTACCAAGCCCTTACCAGTGTTCTAATAAAAGAGAACTCAGAATAGTCATTCTTCCTACCATGTGAGTACAGAGCAAAAAGATGGCCACCTATGAGCCAGGAGCTAGACCCTCACCAGACACAGCACCTACTGCTACCCTGATGCTGGACTTCTCAGACTCCACAATTCTGTGGAATAAACTTCTACTGTTTATAAACCATCCCATCTCTAACAGTTTTTATAGCAACCCAGATGGATTAAAATAATTATTTTTGATTTTAAGTATAATTGTTTTCCTTCCCTGAAGTCAGTAACTGTTTATTCTGTTTGACTTCCTAGGTAATATCATTAACTTTACTTCAAGCTCTTTTATTAGTTGTCTAAATTCTCTCATCAGGCATTCTATCAATTTTAGCTTGAAGACACTCCTCCCGGAGTCTTCTGGTGTGCTCTAGTTTGACCTACAACCCCCCACTGCTGGTACTGTTATCATCTCTAGATTTCCCCTCAGCACTGTTGCAGCCAACTAAATGTGCCCCACCCCCAAGATTTTTGCTTTGGAGTCCTAATCCCCACAGCACTGGGGTAAAGAGGTGGGAACTTTAGGGAGGCTGTATCCTCATAAATGCAATTAGTGCCCCTATGGAAGAGTCCCCAAAGTCCATTCTTCCCCTTTATTATGGGTTGACACAGCAAGGAAATGGTATGTATAAATAAAAAAGCAAGCCCTCATCAGACACCGGATGTACGGGTGCTTTGTTCCTGTACATCCCAGCTGACAGGGCTATGAGAAACAAATACTGTCTATTACAAGAACCTAGTTTCATCACAGTCAAGAGCAGCGAGAAATTAATGTGTGCCTTCTTGCTGCTCAGCTCCATTTCTCCTCCTTCATACAATCCAGGATCCAGGCCACAGTGGGCCAGGTCTTTCCATATCAGTTAGCATGATCCAGACAAACCCCATACACATGCCCACAGGCCAACTTAATTCAAGATAACCCCTCATTTGACATTCTTTCCCTGGGTGGCTCTAGCTTTGTGTCATGATAGCAGTTAAAACTAATCATCGCAGTCATAGAAAGACTTGGACATACTTCTGTGGCACTTCAAATGGTTTCAGAAGGAAGTAGAAGAGAATCCATGTGGCCAACACACTGTTTACCTACACGCTGCTCTATAATGGAGGTGAACGCCCCTTCGAGCAATGTTGTGAGAGACATACAGTTCCCGTAGGAAAGTCTCCAAATGGCACACCAAAATCCCACCACCTGCCAGCAAACTCAGTCCTAAGGGAAATGCAGACACTTCTCCCCACATTCAATGCAGGCTCCTTTCAAGTCCAGAGAAGATACTCAGCCATTCTAAGTCCAAACCCTCCCTCTTCTCTGCAGAAGGGTGATAAAGAGTAAGACTGTATATCATCCTCAGGAAAGGTACCTACTCCTATCCGTGGTACATGATCTTGCCTTTGGGATCCAGACAAGACAGCCCTAATAGTCTGTATGTCTTTTCTCTAGTAGTCAGCTGTCCAATCTCCAGGCATACCAAATGGGCAACATCAAGATTCTTGTCCAGGTGATACTGAGGCAATACTATGCCAGACCATGTACATGGTCATTTTTAAAAAGCCTGGATAAAATATGAAACTATTTCTTCTGTCTTTACCTAATACCTCAGAAATCTGTGTGAAAACATTTTCACTTCACCTCTGTCCTGAATATATATCAACTTGACACAAGCCAGAGTCATCTGGGGAGAAGAAACTTTAACTGAGAGAAAATACCTCCATTAGACTGGCCTGTGAGGAAATCTTTGGGACCTTTTCTTGATTAATGACTGATGTGGAGGCAATGTCACTCCCAGGCAGGTAGTCCTGGGTTGTACAAGAAAGCAGGCTGAGTAAGCCAGAATGAAGATGACCGCAAACATCTCCATGGCCTCTGCCTCAGTTTCTGCCTCGGGTTCCTGCCTTGCCTTCCCCTTATGCTGAGCAGTGGCTGAACCAGTGGGTATATACACCCCACCCCGCAGAACAGAGTTCTACCAGTTCCAAGCTCCTGGTCTTCAACCTAGTATCGGGAAATCCAGCCTAAGCCACTACTCAATAGCTTTATTCTCTTGGGTTTCCAAAGTTCTTTGCGCAGATATACAATAAAGGTTAAATCATATGAAATTGCTGCCACTCCATTTCCCCTACAGTTCGTGTGATCTGATGGAAGAGTAAGAAGAGAGAGTTAGTAGGTTGGTTCTGAAACCTGGCTGCCCTGCTCAGTGACAGTTAAGCTGTCCTGCTCAGTGACAGTTAAGCTTTACCAAATAATTGAACGTCACTCTGGGCTCAAGTTTTCAGAAGAAACGGGATTAGCATGAATATTATATAGATGAGATATATGAACAATGGAAGCTGTCACCATTGATACACGGCCACCAAGTGTCTGAAAAGTTGTATATGTATCGCTTTGCTTCATCTCAAGAACTCTATGAGATAGACATGGAAAACCAAGATATTGCTGAATTTTAAAAGAGAAAACTAATACTCATAGATCCAGATAGTTTACAGAAGAGCATGTGGCAGAAGTCAGAATTAGAACCCAGATCACCATTCTTGGTCTCGTAATGCATCCTTTTATTTCTCACATCATCCTGTTTTCTGGAGGTCTGAGCATTGCAGACGGGACACTGTTAACCAAGGTGCTGCAAGAGTTCTAATCAATAAAGCACAGAGCCCTACAGTGACATTCTTAAAAATTCATTTTTACGCTGCAAGAACCATCCATGTATCTAGTGAATGACTTGCATTTCCATTCATTTACTTTCATAGTCATTTCTTGAGGACTGCCAAGACAGTGCAGCAGATGGGGTACCTGTCGTCAAGCCTGATGACCTCAGTTCGACCCTAGGATCCACACAGTTGAAGGAAAGAACTGACTCACAGCTTGTCCTCTGCCTCCACAGGGGTACCATAACGTGAGGGTGCATGCATGTGTACACACACACACACACACACACACACACACACACATATATAATTATTATCATCAATATATATAAATATAGTATATAAATGTAGTAAATCCTTATTTTGCAAGTGTGGAAGTCAGAGCTCAAAGTGGTTTGGTAAGTTGCTGAAGTGACACATAATGACACCTGTCCTCATGGTAATCACTTTAAAAATTAATTTCTGCTACATAGATGATAGATGGGTTCAAAATTAGATGTGTGGTGTTTGCTTTTGATCTTCAGCTTAATTGGACTTCAGGTCACTGTAAGGCCCTTAAGCCACTTGAGTCCTTGAGGACCTCTAACCACCAGGTTCTACCCACAAAATACTCTTAACTGCTCTAACTGCTGGACCCTGCCCCCAGCCTGCAGAGCAAAAAGCCCAATCTCTAGACATGAAATCCCACCAATCTCCACCCTGGAAAGCTCCACCCTGAAAACTTGCACCCCCTTCCCATCTATCCTATTCAGTTTGCTGCTGTTTCTCACTCAAGCAGAGGCTGCCACCCTCCTGGTTTTTCCCTCCCAAAAAGCCTTTTGTGTGAGGTTTGTTGTGCGGTGTGACTTTGTGGTATTCCTTGGCTTCCAAACGCCAGGATACCTTTCCATCCAAGCTGCAATGCTTACAGTCTCTTCCTGGGCTGGTGGGGTGCACAGCTGGGTGTGTTAGGGTGTTTTCAGAGGATGAGCTGATGTGGAAAGACCTACCCTGTGTGTGGTAGAAACAGTCCATAGGCTGCAGGCCTAGATGCAGTAAAAGGGTGGGGAGGGTACATGAGTCAGGGGCCCCGAAACATCCCATTCTCTCTGCTTCTGCCCACCAAGAAGTAAAGACAGAATCTGCCACAGGCTTTCATTGCCCCAATGCTCTGCCCAAGTGCATGGTGGGAAAAACCGTGGAAAGAACATTCTGACATCGTGAGGTAAGACAGACACTCCTCCTTTTAAGTAACCTTCTGTCAGGTAGAGGGTAGAAAGGTAACCAATACAACACGAAAACATGGAAGTATGACTTATTTGTATAGTCTCTGAAGACCATGTGATATACTTTAATGGTGAGGAATTCAGATCTGGAGTTTCCCAGATTTCGGCTCTACGATCTTGAGTTTGGGATCCTTAAAAATTCTTGCCTTGTATCTTTCGCTGTAAAACACAAGTGGTCTCATTCTTGCTGAAACATCGTAGAGTCTGTAATTTAGAGGATCTCACTAGACAGCCAACTGCACTTAGCTGTATAGCTGGGAGTCACTCTAGGGCAGCCTGAGCCCTCTGGAAGGGTGTGTGTCTGGTTCCGACTGCCAGCAGCTGTTCCCAGAACACTATAATCAACTGGGGTGGGGCACAGTCAGAACTGATCAGTGTCAAAGGCCGAGGGGGGATGGGTGCTGCTTGGAAAGGATGGTGAGTGAGCTCTCCATCCCTACAGAGGCACCGGATGAGATTGATCATATACATCTAAGGAAGAGACTCTCTGGTGGGTATTGCCAACAGCTTGACTCTCCGGAGATGGTTCATTTCTAAAGAACTGTGTATCCCTGTGCTGGGAATATGGTTCTGCCTGGAGAATCCCCTCCACATGTCACCCCAGCAGATATAGACTCCAGCTTCAGAGGGCATCATTTCATAATATTCTAGAACAAAAGACCTTCTATTGGGCTTTACTGGCGCAAGAGGGTGTATCAATGCTAGCAGGACTGGATTACCAAGTTCTCTTAGCACTAAGGTTCTTTTCTAGATTCCAAACCCATGAAGATGTTTTCTGAAGAGACAATTCCAGAACCTTCCAGAATGCTTGTTTTGTTCTTTCAGTTTGTGCAAATTTCAGAGATATGTACTGAGTACCTGGACTGGTCTCCTTTATTTTTCCCCCTGGCATCTACTTCTTGATTTGTTTATGTAAGCTTACTCGGCAACAGACCAATCGCTACCTGATTCCCTTTTATCTTTCTTCCTCCTGTTTCTCAATTGATCCTGCTCACAGCATGGCCTGGCATCACAGACATGGCCTTGTCATCCGTGTTTGGTAACTGGTCTTTTTGCTGTTTTTATCTACAATTGCGTGACTCTACACGAATGTCTGCCAGCCCACAGGCAAGGCGTTGTGGGCAGTGACTGTGCTGGCTAGGGAAATAAATGCCATGTCCTGAAGGCTTTGGGGCAGGGAACCAAATAAAATTTCAATCCCCTGTTGTGGCTCTGGTGATTGAAAGGGAAGTTGCCTCGCTCCTGCCTAGTGGCAGAGCTGAGGAAGTATTGTCTTTTGGTATAGCTGTGTTTCCGAAAATCGTAATCCTGGGAGAGAGTGGGTGGTATTAACACAGAAGTTTTGATGACACTCTAACATAATAATTAGACTCTCTTAGACAAGATTATCTCAAGCCTAGATGGATTTAATTTTCTTCTAATTCCCTGTGCTGTTTACTGTGTTTTATGAGAGGTCGATGAACACTTGTATTTTCCCTTTAGGATCTGTCAGTCCCCTGGCTGCTAAATGTACTTGTTCTCAGTTTTGTTCAGAAGCTCAAACCAGAAAAATCAGCTCTCCAGCTTATTTGCAGCCCTTCTAATGATGTTTGATGCTGATCATAATAAATCAAAAGCACTGTGAGATCCTGGAGTGTTCTATGAATCAACCAAGAGAGAGAAAGCAATATCAAGGCTATGGGGTTCTTTTATTGAATGCACACCTACTATGTGCAGGGTATGTTGTATGACCTAGGGAATTGACACAAATAACACATTCAAGAAAACTGATTGAACTGTATGATAGAAATAAGTATTACTGATTAAAACTTAAAGAGGAAGGCCATTTCCTATGTAGAGATTAGCAATGTGGGATTTCAAGATCTCGGCAAAAACTGAGATTGGATGGGGGAGACAGAGGAAAGCTCCGGGAAGAGAAGAGAATTGACTGAGTCCCGAGGACAGAGTACTGACATTGAATGCACAGCAAAAGAGCAGAATATCTGTGGAGAGAAGAGCCAACATGAGGCCAGCAAAGGCGTAGGGGCATGTGAAGGGTATGAGTGTTAAGTAAACGTGGGTGAAAGTGACGGGTTGGGAATCATAAACAGCCTGTGTGGTGGCTTTATCCTATTGGCTATGGGAGTTCCTGGAGGGTTCGAGTTGATCAAATAAGTCACTCTTCCAAAAGGTTAATCCAAATAAAGGTATCACGAACGGAATGGTCAAACGTCGTGACCACCATCCAGAGAAGATGAATTTACTTTCTTTTAAAATCAGATTATGTATCAATAGCCAGTTACCAAAATACTGGAAATACATGTAGCACCTATCTCCTGATACTCTGGATAAAGAAATATTTGCTATAATTGGTGAAGTGTGGTGTAGTGAAAGGTTACATGTCCTGCAAAGTGACATCTTCTACCAAGCAGGAGACATGAGTCTAAGCATCACAATGAATTATGCTCCGAGCTACAAACATCGTCACCTTTCACATTCTCTGCTTTACTTTAAACAATTATTTGATTGTCCACTCTAAAAAGGTGACATTTCATTAAGCAGAAGGCACCTAACACGCTCTGTAGGCAGATGAATCCAAGAAACAGCCCCGTGACAGTGTTCAGTTCAGGGATGTGCTTTGCAAACCTCTGTTATCATCGACAGTTGCATCACGCACAGCTCAAAGATACAAGGAGTGTAGATTCAACTGTCACCAGCTTAACTCTTGGATTTCTGAGTCTGGTCCATATACTGAGCTTAGAACAATAAAAACATTTTAAATAAATGTACTATGTGACTGAATAATAACGCAACTGTAATAGCAGAAATATTATTTAAAATAGTCACATACACACACACACACCACACACACACACACACACACACACACAGGTGCTCTTGTAGAAGTAGGCAATCTGTGGGAGCTGGAGGTGTCTTCCTGATTTGTTTCTTCCCATTAATTTTGGGGGCAGGAATTCTCTCTGAACCTGAGGTTGGCCATTTGGGCTAAGTTAGCCAGCCAGCCCTTGGGATGCTCTTGCCTCCACGCTCTCCCTGCATCTCCAGCTCCCTCCCTCCCAGGACTAAGTTTGCAGATGTGCACTGCTGTGCCTGCCTGGCTTTTCTGTGGGTGCTGGGGATCTGAACTCAGGTCCTCGTGTTTGTATATCACGGTAACCCACTGAGCCATCTCCATCCAGGCATATTTGTTGCGTTGAATTAGCACTTCTTGGGGTACTTCTCCCTTCCTTTGCGTTCCTTTCCTGCTCAGTATGTCCCCTTCTCTGCCAGAACAATTTTCAACAGTAGGCCCTGAGGTACCAGCTCCCATTTTTTTAGTCGGATCCCCAACTAGCTGGTTAATCTCCTGCTCTCTCATTTCTTTCTCCTTTAATGCCGATAGGCAGTAACCGTCTCCAGAGACATCCTACCAGCATTTATATTCCTTCCAAATTAGAAGAGTAGGCATCTCTCCAGATCATAAAGAATACATTTATTTTAAGGTACAGTGGAGAGAACACACAGAAATTAAAGTGTGTTTAATGAGAGCCTCCGTGGCTTTTTGGAAATTCTCGCTTTGTGCTGATGCTAGCTCTGCATTCTAGCCACATTCCAATCTCCGTGGCCTTGGCATTAGGTCGTAGGATAACTTGGGATTACCAGTTCAGAGGCAGGGAAAATGGAAAATTCACATTTTATCTCTATGAATATTTCATTTTGGAGAATTGTTGTTTTAGGTTTGGTTGGTTGGCTATTGTTTGTTTTCCAGAGTCTGTGTAGCCCAGGCTGGCTTTGAACTCCCCCAGTCTTTCTGCAGGCACCTCCCGAGAGCTGAGATTGCAGGCAAGCACCATCGCTCTAGGCCATCTGGCTATGACCTTCTATATGCCTCGTGTGCTTTCTTCTCTCCTCTCCTCTCTTTCAACTTCTTTCCCTCCTTTTCCTACCTCCTCCTGCTTTCTCCTCCTCTCCCCTCCTCATCCTCTCCTTTCTCCCTCCACCCTTTTTTTCCTTAATCTGAGTGTCACTGGCTCTTTGCTTTTCTACTGTCTTTAGACTCTTGGCTCTTTTTCTGCCCCTGCTGGTCACAAGCTCTGATTTTAGAGTTTCTGATCAAGAACCCCCATGTCTAAGGATTATGAACCCCCCAGTCCTTAGCCTGAATAAGCAAAATTCATTCTCCTAGACACAAGTGTCTGATGCATACATTCAAATGGGGAGCTCTAGAGACCTGTCTGATTATGTACCAGGTGCTATGAGACCCTTGATATGGATGAGCTCTGGGACTTTATCTGTCCTGGGAAGCAGGCATTAAGCCCATGCCACAGGAAAGGAAAATAAATTCTACCCAGTGAGACCACGAGCCTCAATGAGAGGCGGTAGAACCGAACTTTACCTCTTCTGCCATGGTACTGTCTTTCCTGTCTCAATGCAGACATATTCCAGGGAGGTCTACACCTAAGTCAGAGCAGGCTGATGAAACAGGATGCCATAAACAGTTGTAAAGGCAGGGAGCTTGAGATTAGGGTACCTGCGGGGGATGGGGGTGGGGGGGTTAGTTCTTTTATTTATTTGAAAAATTTGTTTTATTTTATTTATGTGTATATGTCTATGCCTATGCATACATATGGGGGTAGAATGCCAGCAGAGGCCAGAAGAAGGCATCAGATCCTCTGGAACTGGATTTACAGGTGATTATGAGATGTCACGTGGGTGCTGGAACTGAACTCCTGTCCTCGGCAAGAGTAACACATATTCTTAATGCCTGATCCATCTCTCCAGCTCCCAGGGTTGTGCTCTTCCTGAGAATTATTCTTCCATTCTACAGACAGAAGACTTCTTGCCAAGGTCTCATCAGACAGGAAGAGAGCAAAAGTCGTTCTCACATTGGGTGGTGTGGCTTCAACCCCTGATGTTGCTACAAAACACCCATGCCACTAAAGTTTGTAAAACTTCTAGAATCTGTAGGGTAGAAGGGCTCATTCTGGGCTTTAACAGAAGCTTGTGAGATTTGCCATTTGACTGAGTGATGGGTTGTGTCAACTGTCTCAGATACAGAAGGCATCCAGTAGGAGGAAGGTTAGAGTCGGAAAGCTTTGACGAGACGTTAGTGACTTCATAGGGAAACGGGGCATCTACAGTTACTTGGGGCTTTTTCAACAGCAAACAACAGAAACAGATTCCTGTAACTTGAGAGAGGGGACGAGCGGGTGTGGGGAGGAGAAAGGGTAATGAGAAGAACAAGCAGTGGTTTCCAAAATTAAAGAGATCCAGGTGTGGTGGTTTGAAACAGAAGGGACCCCGTAGGCTCTATGTTCAAAAGCTTGGTCCCCAGTTAGTAGAACTGTTTTGGGAAGGATTCAGAGGTGTGGCCTTGTTGGAGTGGGTGTGACTTTATTGGATAAAATGTGTTACTGGGAGGTGGGCTTTGAGGTTTCGAAAGCCCATTCCAGCCAGGCCCAGTCTCTCTCTCTCTCTCTCTCTCTCTCTCTCTCTCTCTCTCTCTCTCTCTCTCTCTCTCTCTCTCTCTCTCTCTCTCTCTCTCTCTCTCTCTCTCTCTCTCTCTCTCTCTCTCTCTCTCTCTCTCTCCTCTCTCTCTCTCTCTCTCTCTCTCTCTCTCTCTCTCTCTCCTCTCTCCTCTCTCTCTCCTCTCTCTTTCTCTCTCTCTCTCCTCTCTCTTCCTCTCCTCACACCTCTTTCTCCCTGTGGATGAGACGTAAGTTTTCAGCCACTGCTTCAGGGCCATGTCTGCCTGCCTGCTGCCATGTCCCTGCCATAATGATCATGGACTCACCCTCTGAAACTCAAAGCCTGCCCCCAATAAAATGCTTTCTTTTACAAGTTGCCTTCATCATGGTGTCTCTTCACAGCAATAGAACAGTAACTAAGACACCAGGTACCACACATTTGAAGTTTCAGTAGGATGCAGCCATTAGAAACCTTACCTCTCATTTCTTTTTCTCCTGCTAATGTTTCCAAGGTCAGGAGAGAACCCAGTGGAAACATAATGACTGTCCCACCAATACCATAACTACTGAGAATGTCAAGCTAGTTGTCTCACCTCTCCTTCCAGTTGATGAAAACGTAGTTGTTGTCCATTCTATGCTCCTGGTATCAGCCTCTAGAACATTCTCTTTTCTCCACTACCTCTCAGAAAAGTAACTCTCTGTCTGTTAATCCATGAAGCTTTCATTCTCACCTGCTCTTTAGCTCCCAACCCTTCATTATTACTGACCAAATATAGGACAATGTTTTTGTGTGTATGATGTTTTACCTGCATATACGTCTGTGCACAGCATGCATGCCTGGTGCCCATGGCAGTCATAAGAGGGCGCTGGATCCCCTGGAGTTACAGACAGTTGTAAGCTGCCATGTGGGTGCTTGGAACAGAACCCTGGTCCTCTGCAAAAGCAGCAAATACTCTGTAGTACTCTTAACCACAGAACATCAATCCAGTGGTCATAGCAGTTTTAAAATAGTGCATGACTCATTCAGTTGGCATCACCAGGGATCTATCTAAATATAGAGAAGGGAATAAAGATGAACAAGCATTGGCTGAGCACCTGGTGTGCACAAAACCTCACCACCACAGACTGAGACAGCGTTCCTGTCTCCCTTCTCCCATCTCCTCCCCACACCCTCTTCTGTCCTGTGTGAGATCTTGGTCCCTTCAGCTTCCAACTATATTGACCTCACCTTCTGAACACCTTGACTCTTTGCTGTCAAAGGAATGAGAAATGCGTCCTCCATCTGAGGGCCTCACCCTGAAGAAAATCAAGAAGGAGTCTTGGCACTGAGGACCAAGAACAGATTTCACTTGGTGTACTTCGGGATGACTCACAGCCCCTTCTAGGATGCTTGCTCTGGCGTGGTTTCTTTGACGCTTGGGAGGCTTTCTCTTCCATTTCCATCTCTCCTTTGTCCTGTTTCTTTCCTCCCTTCCCTCCTTAGTTCCTTCCATCTTTATGTTCAAGGCATCATTTTCTTTTCCTCTTCCACCAGAGATCAAAGCTGAACTGAAAGCAGCTGCCTGAGCCTTTAGGACTCAGATCTACCAACGATGGCTATGAGCTTCCTTTCCCGATACCTCACTCTCTCCTTCACCCCACACTCCCCCTCACTCTGTACTCCCCCAAGGTTCCTCCTCACTTTCCCTCACTCGTCAGACTCTCTGGGCCTCCAATGGACCCAGGGTCCACAGATCTCCATGCTTATATTACATCAGCTTCCTCACTGAAGCAATTTCTTCATACATCACCAGGGAAATAAAACCTACAGCGAAAACGATACTATTGGTTTTCCATTTGACTTTACTGGCAATAAAATCACAGAATCTCTTCTCACAGGAAGGACTCCTGCATGCTCACACCAGAACAATGCAAGAGAAGGGAAAGCCGTGCAACCCCACCCTCCCACAGAGCAAGCTCCAAGCCAGTTTAAATCCAAGCTGAATTTTTGTGCTCTCAAACTCAAAATAACTTGTATCCAGTGAGGAGGAGACAGTGGGAGAAAAAAAAATGCTGAATGTGATCTGTGTAAGAGACCCAAAGAGGCTGTCCACGCTCATCTCCACACTGGGAAATTCTGAAGTAGTAGAAGGGGAATAGTTAAATGTTTTCGGAAGAATGTATTAAAATAGTGAATCAATAGGGAACTTAAGTGAAATTGACTTGGGCAGAGGAAAGGGATATTGTGAAATCTGCTCACACATGACTCGTGGTGTGGTCTGGACTCTTAATCTCACCAGGCCTAATGTTTACTGTTTATGAAATGGAAGGGATGCTGAAGATTGGCGTCTTCTAGAAATATTATAGTTCTAAAATTCTGTCATTCTGATCTAGCCTTGGGGACTGTGGCCAAACATAAAGCATTAGAGAGTTTTTCCCAGTAACCTGGACGGAGGGAACATGGACAGTGACAACAATGAGAAGAAGCCTTGGTAATCGTGTGTTCCATCTCAGATTTCTCTAGTGTCAGTGGGATTCCAATAACTTCATGGAGATGACCTTTTAAGTGATGGTTTTTGATTCTGTGATAAAAAAAAAATTCTGACCAAAAGGCAACTTAGGGAGAAAGGGGAGTTTATTTCAGCTTACAGTTCTAGGGTAAGGTCCATCTTTGTGGGTAAGTCAAGGCAGGAACTTCAAACAATCGTTCACATCACATCCATAATCAAGAGCAGAGAGTAATGAATGAGTGCATGCTCACTTAATTGCTAGCAACTGCTCAGCTTGACTTCTGTCTTATATATTTGGGGAATATTTCCCTGCCTAGGGAATGGTGCTACCCACAGTGGATTTGGTGTTCCCACATAAATTAAGACAGTCTCCACAAACATGACTACAGGCCAACTCAATGTGGACAATCCCTCATAGAGGGTGATTCTAGGTTGTGTCAAGCTGACAACTGAAGCTAATCATCCAAGGTTGCCTGTTGATTCTGGCCTCTACTGCCACATACAACTCTGAAGCAAAACTCAATTCAGTAGCAGCCGTCAAAGAGAACAGGTAGAAAAAAATGTACTGATGTCCTTGACTAGAAAAAAAAGAATAATGAAAAGTTTGACATTATAGTCAAGCCTCAAGACAAGAGAAATCAACTTCAGAAGCAAGATGAAAAAGCAGATAACCTTTCCCACTTAGTGGAACAGGGTCTGAGAATGAAATTTCTAGGCTGGTCACTTGCCTGTCAGCTCTCAGATTAAATACCTCATTTTCTTTCACAAAAATCTTTTTCCCAGGCATCTTTGTGTAGCTTGAATTTTCCTGCCTGGCCCACAGTCAGGACAAATCTCTCTCACCTGCCAGTCCCACAGCCGCTCAAACCCGACCAAGTAAACACAGAGACTTATATTGGCTACAAACTGTATGGCCGTGGCAGGCTTCTTGCTATCTACTTCTTCTATTATAAATTAACCCATTTCTATTAATCTATACCTTGCCACATGGCTTGTGGCTTACCGGCATCTTCACATGCTGTTTCTCATCGTGGTGGCTGGCAGTGTCTCTCTGACTCAGCCTTCCACTTCCCAGCTTTATTCTCCTCCTTGTCCTGCCTATACTTCCTGCCTAGCCAATGGCCAATCAGTGTTTTATTGACCAATCAGCAACACATTTGCCATACAGAACATCCCACAGCATCTTTGCCAACTATCTTTACTAGCAGAAAGAAGAGGTAGGAAGAAGGGAGAAGGCAGGAAATGTTTCTCTCATCTCCTCCAAGGTGGGAATTCAGCCTCATCCTGGGCTGCCTTTTCTATGATCCAAAATGCCTCTTGGTCTGCCTCTTGGATGCTGGTGATAACACGCCTCCTCTGGTGCCCCTAGTTTGAAGGATGGTAGCTGACTGTGGATGCTGCTCATCTAGGTTGCTTCACTAACCTGAGTTTACATTTCAACTCTTTTAGTTCTTTGGAGATGAACTCCCATATACATATATGGACTGTCTGGCCTGGGCTCTATTCCTCATTATCATGGCTGTCACAAAGGCCTGATTCTGTTCTTGAACTGATACACATATGCCAATTGTCTACAGTAATTCTTTTAATTGTGTGTGTGTTCATGAGTGTGTAAAAGTTTTTATGTGTGTAAATGTGAGTGTGCACATTCCATGGCAAGCATGTCAGGGTTGGAGGACAACCTCAGTATTGGTCTTCACTTTCCATCTTGTTTTGCTGTAGATGTCTTATTGTCCACTGCTGTCCACACGAAGGTTAGTTGGACTGAATGTTTCTGAGGATTCTCCTGTCTCTACCTCCCAATTTGTCAAAGACACACTGGAATTACAAGTGCATATTATGACATCCAGCTTTATGTGGGTCCTCACAATCCAAACTTCAGCCTCACACATCCCCATCTCTTCATACAGGAGTCCCCCCAATAGCTTCTAGAACACTTTCCAGGGGCATCACCTCAAAAAAATCTCTCCTCACATTATTGAAAGCAAGATCATCATCAGTTCAGTGACTCCATGGTAATAAAGTTAACACTGACAGCAATAAGAACAGGCAGATCACCATAAGTGGCATGCCAAGCCAACCTCTGGAAAGTTGGTACAAACAACCATTGCTGGAGAAGCTTTGTATTTTTAATTATTTGATAATTTCATATGTGCAGCCAATGTATTTTGACTATATTTATCCCCTAACTCCTCAGATTCACCTCCACCTCCCCACCCCTTCCAATTGCATATCTTCTTTTAAAAATAAATAATCTACCAGGCAGTGGTGGCGCACACCTTTAATCTCAGCACTTGGGAGGCTGAGGCAGGTAGATCTATGTGAGTTCAAGGCCAGCCTGGTCTACAGAGCTAGTTCCAGGATAGTCAGGACTACACAAAGAAACCCTGCCTTGAAAAACCAAAATAAATAATCCACCGAATCTGATATGCATTAGCCACAAATCACGGATGTGGGGCCATCCATAGGAGCTTGGCCAACCCACCGAGGGTCACACCCTAAAGCAAACAGATTCTATCTGCCCCAGACGTTGTTAACTGGCAGTAGCTCCTCAGTTAGGAGTATTGGCTTGTGAGCTCCTTCCTCCATGCTAGAATGTTGACTGACTTGATCTTGTGGAGATCTTGTGCTGGCAACCACAGCTGCTGTAAGTTCATGAGTGTTTTATTCCAGTCCTTCCTGACCTCTGGCTCCTACAATCTTTCTGTCCCCCCCTTCCATGATGCTCCTCAAGCCTTGGGGAGGGGGTGACACAGATGCCCCACTTGAGGCTGAGCACTCCACAGCTACTTATGAATTTTTGATTGCAGGATGACTTTAATGACTGCTTTTGATTGCAGGTGAGCCAGACAAATGTATCTGAAAAGTAGAAGGGGTTTGAGAGCCTCTGAAGGACCAAAGACACATATGGTAATTATCACTAAATTATCCCAACTCTTGATTGTGCTCACAGCATTGCTTCCTGGGAAGAGACAATATAAATAATAATTACAAAGTCCTTTCAAATGCTCGCATCATTTGATACTCACATGCATTCCAGATGAAGATTTGACAGTACAGAAAAGCTACATATTTATGTGTATCATTGATCAAAGCAAAATTGGGTCTTCAGACCCAATTCCTATGCTTCGTTTGTGGGGTTCTACTCATTGCAGAGAGCATACACAAAGAAGGCAGAGCTGTTAAAGCTTTGCCAGTATATACGTTTATAGCAATGCCCACCACACAACATACCTCCTAGCTATTCACCTCCATCTCTGTATACAGTATGAGCTAGAGAGCAAGGACCAAGTACTAGCCCACTCTCACTCCCATGTCCATCAAACCTCAAGGCTTACTACATGCTCAGTACCATTTGTTGACTAAACTGGCCCATGAGTGCTGAGTAAACCACTAACCAGGCCAAAAAAATACTGGCGGAATTGGATATCAGTATCTAATAAGAGAACCAATCATATTAGTAGGTTGTGCAGGAAGAAGCAGTTCCCATGTGTCTTAAAAAGTGTTTAGATCTTAGTCCCAGAACTGTAATTTAACCACTAAAGGATCTCTTGATATTGTCTTTGAGAATTATGATGATTGATTTTCATTGTCAACTTAACTATATTTGGAACCACCTAGGAGACACAGCTTTTAGCATGTCTGTGAGGGCCTTTCCAGAGATGTTTGACTGAGGAGGGGGATCCATCCTGAATGTAGGCAGTACCATCCCATGGGCTGTGATCCTTGACTGAATAAAAAGGTGAAAAAGGGAAAGAAAATGTAGCACTAGCTTTCATCTTTCCTCTAGGCTTCTTGACTCTGCCAGATGCAATTGTCTCGTATTCCTACTGCCATACCTTTGTTATCACGATAGACTGAATGTATTCCTTCACATCCTGAACCAAAATAAATGCTTCCTTCCTTAAATTGCTTCTGTCAGGCATTATTTCATAGCTATGAGAAAAATAATACCAGAGTCTCTATAGCAAAGCTAATATCTCTAAGACTGGGCATAATGATTAACTTGAATTAAAAATAAGATACACAGTTCTGTGAGTAGTCTCAGTGAGTGTTTCCCCCACAGAAACACTCTCACACATAAGAAATGATGAAGTAATGGTTTATGAAACATTTTGTTTTGTTTGTTTCTCAAGACAATGTTTCTCTGTGTAGCCCTGGCTGTCCTGGAACTCACTCTGTAGACCAGACTAGCTTCAAACTCACAAATCCGACTGCCTCTGCCCCCCAAGTGCTGGGATTAAAGGCGTGCACTGCTACCACCAAGTCTATGCAACAGTATTTTTAATAGAAGACAATGGGAAGAACTCCAAGCAGCCATCCACAGGGAAATGGCTAAATAAACAATAAGACTTCCTTTGTTTGCATTTCTAAAAATAAATCAAGAGAGTCTTTATTTGTTGATATATAATCATGTTTGGTATTCTACTGTGAAGGAACAAAAGCTATATGAACAATATACATAATGTTAGCTTTTAAGTAAAAAAAAAAAGGATACAATTACCTCTTACCTACACTGCTGATACAACACTACCCAGGAAGAATACACTGGAAATCAATGTAAATAACCATGAAGAGAAACAGACCTAGAGAGGATGGTCTGAATGGGCAGTACACATTAAGGCATAACTCTGAATTCATCCCAGCTTTTAGACATTGAGTGATAATAATGAATCACATTTAATTCAAAAAGGAGGATCTCAAAAAGACAACAGCAGGGAAAAAAAAAGAAAAGAAAAAAAACAAGATGTAGCCCTGTAGGGCTTCTGCCTCCCTCGGTCTCTCGGGAGAAATGAAAACTGTGAGTCCCCAGGGGTTATGCCCGTTGAGTCTATCTGGTGGTGGGATTGCTGCACCTACTTCCACCATGACTGACTCTACGTTGACTCCAGGTGGTTAATCCCTAGAGAGCAGAACCCATGACCAACTGTTCCTTTTCCTCCCAGTGGTTCCAGACATATAAAATGACTTTAAAAGTAAATAAATCTCTCTAAATGGAATTGAATTTTTCCTACTGCCAAGACTAATTCTACCTTGAAAGTCCTGAACATGAGCCAGGGATTTCTCCTTCCTTCTCTTCAAAAAGTATTTTAATATCCACTTAATAGGGGAATTCTTGGTTTCAAAATGGTTTTCATCATCCCTAAAAGTGGACAAGGGCAGTCTTTCCACTCACAATCAAATGGAGGTGATGAGAAATGGACAGCAATATTGAGTAAAAGAATGAGTGAATCACATACCCTTGTAAGCCACGTTCTCCCCCAAGAATTGAGAGATGCGAATGCTGGGTTATCTACAAGTGAGCAGCCCTATATGCAGGTAGAGAGCTGAAGACTTATAATCTCAAACAAAAGGATGTGAAATGAGTTTGGGTCAGGTGGTTGACCTATCCAAGAAAGATCTTGTTAATGAAGAAGAATCAGAATCCAAGGAGTATATTTAGTCAGTCATTATTTTTTAACTTTCTTTCATATTCTAGACAGAATTGGAGCTTTAGCACTGAATAGTGCTTACTATGGTTTTTAAGGTCAGGAAGGTAATTGTACCCTCCATATCAACAACCAATCCATTAAGATTTCCAACCAGTACCTGAGTCTACAAAAAACAAACCCTAACCACCTGCCAGGGGTGTCGGCTGGTACTGGGCACTTGGAAGAGCAGGGATCGAGGTAAATGGCCTGCTCTTAGTACCTGACGTCAAATAGAAATCCAGTCATATAGATTCACCACTACAGTGACCAAAAGAAGGCAAGGACTTGATAGACATATGGGGAAACATGGCTTATATCAAGTACCTGTTCCAAAACAGACAATCCCAGACCCCATCATCTGGAACATTTTGGCTATGATATCATGTTGAAAGCCTGAGAAAGGTGGGGTTAGCAGAGAAAGCACTAGAGTGCTGATAAGCATGTCGACTTTCTACACCTCCTGCTGGGCGAAGTCTTCTCCCCTAGCTGTATCCTCATAAATTCAGTGATGGGGCAGCAGAGCAAGAATGTTGATCACCGTTGCCTAATGCTTTGCCTGGGATACTTTTGTTCCCTTCAGGCCTCTCAGAGCTGGACAGAAATAGAAAAAAAATTCATCCATTACAGCCATAGAACAGGTTATGTTAACATTTCAACTTTCCAGATCTATGCGGCACAGACAGCTGGAGACTTTATACTGACTCAGTCACTGATTCGCCAAGTGGCCTTAAGAATGTCACTTAATTCCTCTGGGCCCATTTTCCCTGTGCATGACTCGAGTTGGAATGACTATTTTACCTTATAAAAAAGAAATGTGTGTGATAACAAAATACCCTGAAAGGGGGTAAATACCACACAGACTTGTGCATTTTCTAATTATTATGTTTCTAAGTCATACAAAGTCAGTCTCAGGTCAGGGGGACAGCTCAGAGTAAAAGCACCAGCCTTGCAAGCCTGAGGACCAAGGTTTGATCCCTGAAACTCACAGGAAAATCGGGATGTGGTGGTAGACATCTGTGACCCCAGCACTCCTATGATGAGATGGGAGGCAGACATAGGAGAATCACCTGGAAGCCTATGGACTGCGTGGCCTGCAGTACCCAGTACAGCACCAGAAACAAGATATATCCTACCTCAACAGGGTAGAAGGAGAGAGCCTCTCCCCAAAGCTATCTTCTCACCTCCACACATGTGCATGACATGTACTAGTACATGCAAACACACACACACACACACACACACACACACACACACACACACACCCTGGGGGGAGTTACTTTATTTTATTTAAAATTATATGTACATGTGTGCTTCTGCATGTGAGTATATGTACATGTGTGCTGGTATTCTTGAAGGCCAGGAGACTCCTCTGGAGCTGGATCTCATATTGGAGGTTGTAAGTGCCCAATGTAGGTGCTGGGAACTGAACTCAGGTCCTCTGTAAGAACCAGTCTGTGCTCTTAACCACTGAACCACCTCTCCAAAGGGCTCTGAAAGAAATTTTCAAAACATGAACATAAAACTCTTTGGAAAGGCTATGACTATGACATTGTCACTGTAGAACCAAGATAGGTAAATGGAGAGAGAGACAAGAGAACACTGTTTGGGTGTTTTTAAAGCTACTCTATTCACTTTCTGTGACATTAATAGATTGCTTTTGAACTAGAGTATCTTTCCATGTTGAAGGGTTTTGTTTTGATACCACACACAAGACAAGACACAAAAGCAGCCAGTTCACAAACTCTCAGCAATGCTGACTACTTAGCTACTTCTGAATATTTTTAGCTCAACTCCACCAGGAAAGAAGTACAGGTATGCTACAAGCTCAGAGAATCGCTTCAGAAATAATCAAAGCCTCACACGCAGTATAAAGAGAAACTCAGAAATTCTCCTACATGGGCACAATTTATCATAAGCAAAGTTTAAAAACACACACAAATGCCAAGAGTTATTGACATTATGTCAACAAGAGCTATTTCAGTACTGGACATGTAGCTCAGTGGTAGAGTGTCTGTGTACAGGCCTCTGGGTTATGTTCTTAACACTTGGAAAAAATAAACAAAATTTTGCCCTGAAGAAATGAATTCTGCGATGTGGCATCACACTGCTTCTCCCTCTCACAATGTCTTCTAATGGTCTTAGACTTCTTCTATCACTTTCTTCACATTTGTTCAGTGAATCAGGCCCATGTATGCAGTATGCGTAGGTAGAATTGTGATTCTCATATGTGCATATGTAGAGGCCAGAGGTCAATGCTGGGTGTCTTCCTCTAGTCACTGAACCTAGAGCTGATTGGCTAGACCAGCTGGCCAATGATTCCTCCACATCCTCTGGTCTCTGATCTTCAGCACTAGGATTACAGGTGTGCATCAACCACCCAGCTGTTTGTGTGGATGCTGCAGGTCCGAATGCAGGTCTCATTCTTGTACAGTGTATTGCTTTGCTTTTCTGTTACTGAGGTAACACAGTGACCAAAGTAACTTGGGGTGGGTACACACAGCACGTTTGCTTGCTGATCTCTCTCCCCAGGCCACACTGAGTGAGTGATTGACAAGAACGGTTCAAAGAGTCTAATAACAAGAAGCTTGAATTTCTGTAGATGAGACAGAAGGAACTGACAACTATGAGTGGTGTGTTGTGTGGAGACTGATGTTACAAAAAAAGACCAGAGTAGAGCGAGAAACGGTGAAGGAGGCTACATCCACATCTGGAGCCCTTGTCAGGGAGAGTGACTCTGAGGAGGAGATATCCAAACATCAGAAGTGACGAGTGAGTCTCAGGAGGGTTTCTAGCTGACATTTAGAAACAGTTCATCCAAGCCAAGACAGAGACAGTAAACAAATCACAAAAACAAGTTTGCTGTACACATGTTGGCATCACCAGAGAAGGCTGAGCATGGCACATGCAAATTGCGTTCAGCCCAACTGGCCATCACCAAGACACAGGCCTTCCCTGGGAAGCTCTTGTTCCTTCTGAGCAGGCCCCACAGTAGACTCACCTGCCACCTACCTGAATCTACAAACAGGGAGGAAGCCAGACCAGACAAGCTGTGACTCAAAGCCCAGGCCAGCCTGAGTCACCTGACCTTCAGGCACTCACAGATGTGCTTGCAACAAAAATCAATGAGTGATGTTTTATGTCACTGGGGGTTGGCTGAAAATATAGCTCAGTGGTACTACATCACTCAATTAGGTTGGGAGAGCCATAGAAGACCTTAGAAGGAAAAGATCCCTTGAGAGGGATCTGAAGGAGGTGAGGAAAGAAGTCACTCCTATGTCTGGAGGAAATGTGGCTGACGGAAGTAAATGAGCTTTTCAGAAAGAGGGAAAAGCAGGTGAGGAACTTTGAGGCAGATAGTGACCCATGTATTCACAAACTGCCAGGAAGCAAAGGAACTGGAGTGAGCAAGCAGGGAAGAGAAGGAGGGAAGGTGGGAGACAAGAGGACAGATTCTTGAGGGGCAAGCAAAGGGGTGACATCACCTGACTGAATTTTGAAAGGATCAATCTGTTTTCCACGGGTGTATGTGTGGGTGCACTTGTGGGCGTGGGTGTTCATTCACATGTGTGCACAATGAGCCAAAGGACAACCTTGGGCATCACTCCTCAAGAGCCATACTCCCCTTCTTTCAGACAAAGTCTCTCATTGGCCTGCTTGGTGCTGACAGATTCATCCAGACTAGCTACCCAGCCAGCCCCGATAGTCACTCCTCTCTCCCTCCCCAGAGCTGGGATTATGCATGTGCTCCATTGCACTTGGATTTTTCACATGGATTCTGCAGATGAAATCAGGTCCTTGTGCTCATACAGCAACAACGTTACTACCTGAGCTATCTCCCTAGCCCAGGATCTGTCAATCTTTTATGCTATAAATAAGATATAGCAAGATCAGAGTGGAAGCAGCCTAATCGGTTGGGAACCTTTTGTATCAGAGACAAATGAGGAGGTTGTGGACTGAGCTGGTGGCAACAGGAGAGGGGGAAGTGATCAGATTTGGACAGGGTTTGAAGACAGAGATATCGAGAATTCTGATTAAATCTAACATGGAAAGGGAGAGGCTTTAGAGAGGACTCTGAAGTTTGGGTGTGCACAAACCAGGCTAGAGTTGGGATCTACTACAGTGAGGAAGACTGAAAGCGGCAGGTATGAGGAAGGCCTGAGGTCTTTTTGTGTTGACCATGTTAGGTTTCAGCTATTAGTCATCCCAGAAAAATATTCTGAAGGCAGTCTGAGTCTGCAACCACAACTCTAGCTGGACATTGAAATCATGAATTCAAAGCAGCTGAGGAGGCCCACACTGGGTCTTTGAAGGAATGGATTGTCAAGTCAGGCATGGATGGAGGAGGGACTCTGAGGGCCCTACCTCTCATCAAGGAAATGTTGTTACTGACAGTTACAGGGAACGGAGAACTCCATTGCCTTCAGATGTGAACGCACTGATGACCTCACCATGCGCCGATGGACATTTCCAATGCAATGGCTGCACAGAGGGTTCTGATTAAACTAATTGGGTCACAAAAGCAACAGTCACAAGTCTGGAAAGGAGACTAGCATGGAAGAGAGGAAGGTTGACAGAAACAGGAAGGAGATAAGAGAGGGTGGGGAGGAGAGTGTAATGAAAAGATGTTATATATGTGTACAAAATTGTCAAGCAACAAAATTAATTAATAAAAAATAAATACTAGCTGAAGTAGCCTCAACATATGGATTTTTTTCTCATGCTAGTAAAGATCTGGGAAACTCTTTCAGGAAAGGGGGACAAAAATGAAAGACTGAAATCTTCAAAAGCAGAATTACTAATATTTCTATAGGATCTTTTCCAGGCCACAGGACAAATAATCACATGGTTGGGACTCCATTCAGCGCTCTCTTTCTCTCAGTTGGAGTTGAGCGTGGCTTGCATTCCATCTGCAATACTTCTGTCTCTACCTTCTTAACAGAAGCCAAGCTACAAACGTGTGTGTGTGTGTGTGTGTGTGTGTGTGTGTGTGTGTGTATGCGCGCTGGTGAGAAATGCAAACTCCCCTGTTCCTTAGGGTGAGTCCCCTGGAAATTCGAGTTAAGATTAACTAGAAGGAAGCCATGCTTCTGCCACATTTGGTGCCACAGAACGGGGAGGGGCTGACTCTATAGACTACTCTAAACAGGTACTAGCGCCTCAGCCTGAGGGTGTGGCATGCTCTGTGTGACTTCATCTGTTAAGAACTTAGAATAGAGGAGCTGGGGTAGGCAAGAAACCAACACACAGCAAGGTTATCCCATTTCAAACATTTGCCCTCATGGTGGCCATATCATCCTGGGAAGCAGATTAGTGTCTCTCCTGGCCATCAGAGAAGCTTCCTTCTGCAGCACAGAGACCCTCAACTGGACAATGTGTAGAGAGTGAGAGACCTTGGAACACCAATTCCTAAATGGGACTCTTGCCTTGGGGCTGAGGGAACTTTGAGGAAGAGGAAAGACTGTAAAAACCAGTGGGTTTTGTTTTGTTTTTTGTTTTTTATTTTTTTTTTTGGTTGAGAGAATTTTAATAATTGCTTCTATTTCCATGGGAGTTATAGGTCTACTTAAATTGTTTATCTGGTCTTGATTTAATTTGGGTATATGGTACCTTTCCAGAAAATTGTCCATTTCTTTTAGATTTTACAATTTTGTGGAGTACAGGTTTTTGAAGTATGACCTGATGGTTCTCTGGATTTCCTCATTGTCAGTTATTATGTCTCCCTTTTCACTTCTGATTTTGCTAATTTAGATGCTCTCTCTCTCTCTCTGCCTTTTAGTTAGTTTGGATAAGGGTTTGTCTATCTTGTTGATTTTCTCAAAGAACCAACTCTTTGCTTCATTGATTCTTTGTACTGTTCTCTTTGTTTCTATTATATTGAATTTCAGCTCTCAATTTGATTATTTCCTGTCATCTACTCCTCCTAGGTGAGTTTGCTTCTTTTTCTTCTAGAGCTTTCAGGTGTGCTGTTAAGTCGTTAGCATGAGATTTCTCCATCTTTATGTAGGCAATTAGCGCTATGAACCTTCCTCTTAGTACTGCTTTCATAGTGTCTCATAAGTTTGGATATGTTGTACATCCCTTTTCATTGAATTCTAGGAAGTCTTTAATTTCTTTATTTCTTCTTTGACTCAGTGGTGATTCAGGTGGGCATTGTTCAGTTTCCATGAGTTTGTAGGCTTTCTATAATTTGTGTTGTTCAGTTTATGTTGGAGAGGATGTGGAACAAGGGGAACACTCATCCACTGTTGGTGAGAGTGCAAACTTGTACAGCCACTTTGGAAATCAGTATGGCTGTTTCTCAGAAAATTGAGAATCAATCTACCTCAGACCCAATGATACACTCTTGGGCATATACCCAAGGGATGCTCAAGTATACCACAAGGACACTTGCTCAACTATGTTCATAGCAGCATTGTTCGTAATAGCCAGAACCTGGAAGCAACCTAGATGCCCCTCAACCGAAGACTGGATAAAGAAAATGTGGTACATATACACAATTGAGTATTACTCAGCTGTAAAAATGAATGACATCATGAAATTTGAAGGCAAATGGATGGAACTAGGAAATATCATCCTGAGTGAGGTAACCCAGACTTAAAAAGACAAACATGGTATATACTCATTCAAAAGTGGATACTAGATATAAAGCAAAGGATAATCAGACTACAACCCACAGCTCCAGAGAAGCTAGGAAACAAGGAGGACCCTAAGAGGGATGTATGGATCACCTTGGGAAGGGGAAACAGAGGAGATCCCCATGAGTAAACTGGAGATGAGGGGGCAATAGAGGGTGGGGGATGGGGGGTGAGAATATAGGGGAATGGGATGGTCAAGCTAGAGGAGGGACAGAGTGTAGTATGAATCTTAAAAGGTCTTATTAATAAAAACAAACCTGGAGCCAGGTACTGGAATCAATGCTGGAAGATCAGAGAAGCAAAACAAGCCTCAGCTTCCTCACCTCACCAATTCCTCAGGTGATCCTGTTTCCTCAGACTGGATGCCTCTCAGCTGAACTGTGCTGCTCAAAAGCCTAAAAGCTTAACCAGCCTAAAGCTTCTAGTTTCTGGTCTTCACACCTTATATACCTTCCTGCCATCACTTCCTGGGATTAAAGGCGTGAGTCACCATGCCTGGCTGTTTTCAGTGTGGCTTTAAACTCACAGAGATCTGAATGGATCTCTGCCTCCAAGTGATAGGATTAAAGGCGTGTGTGCCACCATTTTCTGGCCTCTATATCTAATGGCTGTTCTGTTATCTGACCCCAGATAAGTTTATTAGGGTGCACAATATTTTGGGGAACACAATATCACCCCAACAGAGTGGGAATGCAGAGCAATGAAAGATATATCTTGCTAGAGGGAGACATTATGGGGTAAGGGAGAAACCTGGTGCTAGGGAAATTTCCAGGAATCCACAAGGACAACCCCAGATTATACTACTAGCAACAGTGGTGAGGGTGCCTGAACTGGTCTACCCTGGTAATCAGATTGGTGAATACCCTAACTGTCATCATAGAGCCTTTATCCAGTAACTGATGAAAACAAATACAGAGATCCACAACCATGCACCAGGCCAAGCTCTGGGAGTCCAGTAGAAGAGAGGGAGGAGGGATTACATGAGCAAGGGGGGTCAAGATCATGATGGGGAAATCTATGGAGACAACTGAACCAAGCTCAAAGGAATTCACGAACTTTAGACCAACAGCATTAGAATCTGCATGGGGACTGAACTAGACCCTCTGTATATGTATACGGTAGACAGCTGTGTAGCTGGGTCTGTTTGAGGGGCCCCTGGCAGTATGATCAGGATCTATCCCTGGTGCATGAGCCGGCTTTCTGGATCCCATTACCTATGGTCAGACACCTAATTTACCTCTGATAAAGCAGGGAGGGGCTCAGTCCTGCCTCAACTGAATGTACCAGGCTTAGCAGTCCCCTCATGGGAGAAATTACCCTGTTGGAGGAGAGGAGGAGGGGTGGGGGGAAGATGGGGAGAGTTGGAGGATGGATGAGAGGGGCATCTGTGGTTGGTATGTAAAATGAATAAAAAAAAAAATACTTAAAGCCAGTGGGAGTAGAGGACAGCAAGGAAACAGTGTCTTCCAGACACGGCAGGACTGATGCGCACATGAACTCAAAAAGACTGTGGCAGCATGCGCACAGTCTGTACAGGTCCATGCCAGATGGGGGTCCCAGCACTGAGAGGGGGAAGCAGATATGATCTCCCATCCCTAACCAAGAAGCTATCTCCAACTGACAACTGCCCACAAAGGAACAATTAGTTACTCCACTGGAGTCTCACTGGGGATACAAAACAGTCTTGAGAGGAGACCCCAGGCCACCAGTAGACAGACAACTCAAAATGAACTCAGTAGTATTTCTGGAGATTTTTTTTGTTTCATGATGCTTTATCTAGGCATTTTTTTTAAGCCTCTGGTCTTTTGCTTGTATATTATGGTTTAAAAAAAATGTCACCCTCTTTCGAAATAACTCTTGAACTGAGCCAAGACACCAAGCTTAGAGGGGAAACTGATCAATTGAGGAAAATGTTAGTGGCCAAGCCATGGCATCAAATGATGATTTCAAAATAAATGGCCACAAGGTTGTAAAACCAGGACAAATATGGTCATTCTATGATGCCTCATGGCAAGACTTAAACCTTGACTCTCTCCTGCTGTTGTTACCACCGATTTACAAGCAAAATCTTCAGCCTCGTAAATTTGAAAGTGGTTGACTCCATTTTAAAAATCTTCACGACCTAGTTAACAAAAAGGGCCACTGGGAGGAAAAGTTGACATGTATGTTATCAACTGGCTACAAGTAGAATAGACAACTCTGTTGAAGGAATGAAAGGCCATGGGGAAGGCGTATTGGAAGATGGTCTGTATGACATTGAAGAGGGGGGCAAAGAAAGATGTGCAGGCCACTAAGGACCACAGATGAGAGTCCTTGTTACAAACCAAGGACACTGCTAGAGTCTGGATGGCTGTAATCGAATGCCTCGTTCATTCCCCTTTCACTTCTAGACAAAGAGGCATCTAGGCAAAAAGGTCCTAAAGCTCATGATGCTACGGTCAGATTTGACACATTACTATTCCTAAGTTATGCTGACTCCTTGAAGGACAGGGAGAGCAAACAGGCAAGCCTAGCCGCCTGCCAGCATGGCATCTCTGGTGAGGAAGGCATCGCTCCTTTCTCAGAGCACATATGGCGATCGGGATGCCAGATGGCACATGGGCCTCAGTGCAGGGGTGTCCAGGTAGGTACCTGGCACATCAGATGCATTCTTTCTAAGCTTTTCCCTCCGCAGAATTAAGTCACAGTAAAGGAGGTTCACAAAGGCAGCTGAGCAGACATGAATTTCCAGCCTTACAGTATAGTGCAGGGGTCATTTCAATCATTTCCTAGACAGGAGGAGAAATACGAGAGAGACAACATCGAGATGGACTTTAAAGACTGAAAGGGGGCACTCGAGACCTGGTTCAGTAGATGCAGTTAGTAAAGTACTTGCCTAGCATATATGAAGGCCTAGTTTGGACCCCCAGAGCCACAAAAAAAACAAGGCATGGTGGTGTTTGCCTGTAATCTTTCTCAGCACTCAGGAAGTGGTGGCCGAAAGAACAGAAATTCAAGGTCATCTTCAGCTACCGATCAGGCTCCAAGTTCAAGGCCAACTTGGGCTACTTGAGACTCTGTCCTAAAATAAGCTCCCTAGAAAATTAAAATTTAAAAACAAGTAATGAAAATGATTAGAGGAGAAAGAGAGGGTCAATCAGGGACAGAAGGTGAAAACATGGACATGGACTTAAGCTCAATGAGGGGAAAGCTCGCCCAGGGCGAGGAAGAGAGGAGAGAAGCAGACAAGGTCCGTGGACCAGGAGGATGCTGGACTAGCCACAAGTCCGTTGGTTTACATCACATCAGCCAGAAATGCAGAATCCACTGTTAAAAACAAAACACCGTACGTAAAGCAGTAATCATCAAGTCCTGAGCCAATGGGTGATGGAAGGCTGCCTTCCCCCTGCTGCTGTGGGATGTTCTGTATGGCAAATGTGTTGCTAATTAGTCAATAATTAAAACGCTGATTGGCCATTGGCTAGGCAGGAAGTGTAGGCGGGACAAGGAGGAGAATAAAGCTGGGAAGTAGAAGGCTGAGTCAGAGAGACACTGCCAGCCGCCACAATGACAAACAGCTTGTGAAGATGCCGGTAAGCCACGAGCCATGTGGCAATGTATAGATTTATGGAAATGGATTAATTTAAGCTGTAAGAACAGTTAGCAAGAAGCCTGCCATGGCCATACAGTTTGTAACCAATATAAGTCTCTGTGTTTACTTGGTCGGGTCTGAGGCTGTGGGACTGGCAGGTGAGAGAGATTTGTCCTGACTGTGGGCCAGGCAGGAAAACTCTAGCTACACCCTGCGCAGCCTTTGGTTCTACAGAATTCACCATTTCCCTGTGAAAGCACAGAGAACGGCAGCCACAATGGCCTCACAGCTGCAAGGTCAGGCTGAGAGAAGCCCTTGTCATCTGGGGTCCTTTCTCAGAGTGGCAGCTGGTGTGCTACCCTGGGACACACTTCATTACAATTCTTTCCCTCTTCAAACCACGATCCCTGTCTCTCTGGACAAGAGAAGAAATGGCCTCCTCACACAAGCCTTGGCCCCTCTCTGACCTTTCCTCCGAGTGAGGTCTGTTGAAAATTCCCAGAATCACAGATAGAAACAGAATGAGCTCTGAAAGCCTTCCTGTCCCCTGCTCCCTATTTCACATGACACAGAGCAAAACCTCCCCTGCCCTATGCCAGCTGAGGCCTTGTTTCCACACAACTCCAAGAAAACCAAAGGGCCAGCCTAGGCCTCTCGTCTTACCCCTGTGCTTCTGGCTGGAATTCCGCTTTTTAAACTTCCTGTGTCTGACTTGGGAACATCGCCTCCACAAACCCCCTCTACACCCGCTGGAGAGGCAGCAGCTTCAGGGCTGCCTGCCTCTGTACAGAGTCCTGCGTGATGAGTGGATGTTGAAGTGAGGGGTGCTCTTTGACCTCGGTGCCATTAGCGGTGATGGGGAACAAAAGGAGCGGGGGAAGCTGGGCTAATTGGCCAGGTCTGCCGTGCAGCCAGGAAGCAGCAGCGTGCATGAGTGTGTGGCTGCCATCCTCAGGCTTGTACCTTCTCATCCTATCAGTGTGGAACCCCCACCCCCTTCTCAAACTAAGAGTCTCCTCTGGGTCCATCCTGGCCCTCCTAAATACACCTGCCTAACTAGGTCATTCATGAACCCACCCTCACTCTCAGCAACCTTTCTACTTGTAATTGTGTCTGCAGCCTCGCCTGGTTATCAGCTGCCGCTGCTGCTGAGAGCTGGCTGCTCCATTAGCCGCTGCTCACTATTCCCGTCTTCTGATTCCTTCCCTGTCACAGGAAACTCACAATGGCGATTCTGCCCGCAATGACAAGGCACTCAGGAAGTTGACACTTCAGCTCCACCACTCACTCTATTTTGTACCTGGGTGCGGGCATGAAGGTGTGTTGCTCTGCGACTAACAAGAGGAAGTTCCTTGGAGGTGACATACTCCCTCTTGGAAGGAGAACAGGGTCTCAGAAGGCTAAGAAGTGAATGAAACCTCTTACAAGGCTTAGAGAGTTCCTGGACTAACACACACACACACACACACACACACACACACACACACACACACACACACACCTCTGCCAGGTTTTACAAGGGCTTGGGAGATTCTTTGGTGTTGCTTCCTATGGGTTTTGCAGGAAACTCTTGGACCCACACTGTCGTGGGTTTTTCAGGGTTGCAACTTAGAATCACACATGCTCCTGTAACTAATTCCAATAAAGCCACAGGCTCACAAAGCTAGACTTGAGAGACCCATTTCTTATGTCTACAGTCAGGACCCTACTTGAGGGTAAATAAACATTTGTTAATGTTTCTTCAGGAGAGTCACACAACAGCAGTAAACAACTTCCCTCATCAAGCAACTTCGCTCCACTCTCGTAGGGTCATCCAAACAACATTCTCAAGACCACAGTATCCCAGAGTGCAGTTTTCTATCATCTGCTTACTGCAAGTGAGAAAAAATTGCCTTGGAACTAGGGCTCACCAAAGGTTTTTGACCATTTGGGTTGTAAAATTCCTTCGCCCATCCCCACACCAGGCTCCTAAGACTGACTTGGGGAACAGAATCCGTGAATGTTGGATTATCTCAGGGAAGGGTGCTCCTCACAGCAAAGGAATATGTAGCAAGTGGGAAGCAAGCTGTCCCAGCCAGACCTATGGAAATAAGGCATAGCAGGGATTCCTTTGCCCTCCTGGGAAGCAGACACTCGGGATCCTCTTTGGCTACAAATGTGATTATTCATGGTGATCTTCCCAAAGGCCAAACCTGATCATCTTACTCTCCAGATGAAAATTCAATGGCTCCACCTTACACCCACGTTAACCTCTATACACTTTGGTCTTCACGGTCAAGCTTAACTACTCTCCCATCTCCATCCCTGCCTTTGTTCACACAATGAACAAGTCAAGGTAATATACTCTGAGTCTTACTTTCCCACACTGGGCTTACCTCACATTGCCTGCAGTGTTCTTCTTCACCTTCCGGCCCATCTCTTCAGACTCATGTCCTGCTGTCCTTCCATGACAGCATAAGACAGAAGTGACTCAAAAGATAGAAAGTGATATCATGCAAACCAAAAGCATCATTCACAGCAAGACCTCATGATGGACCACGTTAAGAACCAGGAGAGCTGTAGAGAAGCATGATTCATTCCTCTGGCTCTGTGCTTCCCCCTTCCTCCCTCGGTTGTCAAATCAACTTTTCTCTTTACTTCCTCCAGTAGGTCTAATCTGTTGCTTTCCTTCTTTGCTTTCTCTGCCTTTCCAGGCAAACTGACCAAACATGGCTACCTCAGGCTTACATATATTCTCAGTTCCAAGCCCACTAACCAACTAACCAGCATCCCGCAGAGGATACTAATCCCCAGTGTATGGGAATTGACTCAGCTCAACTCCCTACAAGTCAACTGTGGCCAAGGAGGTGAACATGACTATGATTTTTCCATATTGCTTAGAATGGGGCATTCTTATAGTAGCAGTTGCCCCAAAGGTCAAAGTCCTAGACAGACTCCCCAGAGTTCCTCTACATCAAAAATTCAGTCCAAATCCCACCTCTTTCTATAGCACAAATTCTAATTGGTCTTAATAATAAAAACCCAGAGTCAGATATCAAGGTAAATGCTGAAAGATCAGAGAGACAAAGAAGCAAGCCATAGCCATCTCCCACCTCACCAACTCTTCAGCCTGAAAAGGGGGCCAAGCTCCTATCTCCACCCACCTTTTATTCCTCTCTCCGCCCAGCCATATCACTTCCTGTTTCCTCCTCCCTAGTGCTGGGATCAAAGGCATGAGATCTCAAGTGTTGGGATTAAAGGTGTGTGGCACCACTTTCTGGCCTCTATGGTTAACTAGTGTCTAGCAAGCTTTATTTGTTAGAGCACAAACAAAATATCACCACTTCTTTCTTGAAGTTTCCTCTGATCCAAGCACCTCTACTCTTTTTTAGTATCTCATTCAAGGGATAGGTCAGTGGTAGAGTGTTTGCTCAAAATGTGTAAGTCCTCTCTCTCTCTCTCTCTCTCTCTCTCTCTCTCTCTCTCTCTCTCTCTCTCTCTTTCTCATCCAGGACCTTGGGAATGAAAGAGACAGACACACAGAGACACAGACAGACAGACAGAGACAGAGATCATAAGTGAAACATATCAACGTCACTTATAAGCTATTCCTTGATGCCCTTTTCTGCTGAACACCTCCTACATCTTTTCTTCTTCAAACAGGCATCTCCTTCACCCTTGGGCCAATAAGCAGACATTTACCCAGGCTACACCAAGCATAGGACCTTGCCCACTTTGCCTGGATAGCAGCACATAAAGAGTGACATTTCCTAAAAGGTTCTGGGTCTCAGCTGATGAGGGAGCCACTATCCTACACTCTTAGATCCTTGAGTTTCCTGATGACTTCTGGCAGCCTCCAGTAAGATACTGTAAGAAAGAAGCAGGGATGGCTGTAAGCTGGTTGAGTTGGTAGAAAGGGGAGTAACAAGATGAAATATGGTCAGCCCCTTAGGTGACATCCTCAGAATGAAATCCTCTGGCTCAGGGTATTTTCTGTCACTGTAACAGAATGCCAGAGATTAGTAAAAAACTATAAAAGTTCCCTTGATTCACAGTCTGGAAGCTGGGACGTCCAAGAGTGTGCCTCCACTCCTGCCTAGGACCTTTGTGTTACATTACAGCATGGCAAACATGCACGGGTGTGAGACAGAGAGAAAAATCAGATCAAATACCTTTTTCTTTTTTTTTTTTTTTTTTTTTTGGTTTTTCGAGACAGGGTTTCTCTGTGTAGCTTTGCGCCTTTCCTGGAACTCACTTGGTAGCCCAGGCTGGCCTCGAACTCACAGAGATCCGCCTGGCTCTGCCTCCCGAGTGCTGGGATTAAAGGCGTGTGCCACCACCACCCGGCCAAACACCTTTTTTTGAGGAACTTATTCCTGTAAGAATGGCATTAATTGATTCACCTGGGCAGAGATGTCATGATCTAATCACCACTCAATTGTCCCAAGGTCTCACTGGCAGTTAAACGTCAACATGAGTTTGGAAGGGGACATTTAAAATGGACATCCATGCCTATGGTTCCAGGTTGGCCTATTTCTGTCTTCCTGAAACTTGTTCTGAGAGTTTCCCAGGATCCTCATAAACTGCTTTTGCCCAGGGAGGCCATAGTCTGCCTGTAAACATGAGACGTGCCTTGCACATCTTTCAACCTTTCTTATGGTCCTTGTTATCCCTTAGAATGAATTGCTCTTGTTTCCTTTGTTTCCTTCCTCTGGTTCTTGATGTCTGAGAACAGTAATCACTATCACTGCTTTTGTGTACACCCAAAGCCACAAGCATGAAGCATAATCTCCTGTATTTGTCAAATGAATGAATGAATGTATGGTTTCAAAACATCCATCGTCCAATTCCTGTGATCACGAATGTGGGAAACCTCTGTGAATAAAGGACTTCACTCTCTACATGAGTGTTTTGAAGATGGATGGCCTTACTGACTGCCTTCTGCATTGCCTGTGTCCAGTTAGGGTGCATGGGTAAAGATGAATATAGTGCTCCACACGCTTCCAGGACAAAAAGGTAAAAGAAAACCCTTTGTTAAATACCAGCCATCTTGGTAGTCTCATGATTACCGCTGAAATGTGGATTAGAGAGAAATAATCTTCCTGATTTTCCCCATAAAAGACATAAACATTGTTTCTCACAGAACCAAACCTGGTGACTTCTGAGGAGAAGAGCTCCACTTCTATATGGTTCAGGAAGTGAAGCACTCCCCACCTGTCTGTGGTTTGCGGAAGTTTGTGGTTGGCTGCCCTTGATAAGGGAAGTTTCAAGGTTCTGGAAAAAAACTGCAGTGGGGATTCCAAAACAGCTGGAAAGAGAGTCTTGAAAATCTTGCTCGACGTCTATCTTCCCTTCGACCACCATTCATCCTACCCATGAGTCAATAAATCTCTTGCCTGTAAGCACGACCTGAGCCTGCTCACCAGAACCCACATGAAGAGCCGGATGGAGTGCCGTGTGCTTGTGGTCTCAGTGACGCAGAGGGAGCTTTCTGGGCAGCAGGCTAGCTCCAGGTCAGGATGAGGATTCATGAAGAAACACAAAGGAGTTGGCCGGTACTTGAGGAACAGACCCCGAAGTTGTCCTCTGGCCACCACGTGCATGCTCCCAAGTGCACTCACACACACATGAATGTGAACCACACATGCACAGGCATACAGACATGCAGGCACTTACACACATATACACATGCATACAACCCTTTGGGGGATTCAAATGCATCTCTAGATTAAAATATAGGTCACCAGAGACATATCTGTCAATCTCCCTCCTTATGCCCAGAATCCAGGACTGGCAATGCTGAGCCCTGAATTTTTAAAGGAGCTTCATCCTACCTTTCCTTAATGATGTATCTTGCTCAGAAACAAGTACTAAAGACATCTTGGGAGCCCCAATGGACAGCCTCTAGCCTGTACTTGCTACTAGACCCCAGTAGGTGTTTGCCTTTCCCACATGCTTGCCATTTGACAAAGCTGTCTCCTTTGGGACCATTCAGCAGTGACATTTTCTCAACGTGTTTTCTTCTTGTCAACATGACACAGGACAGGCAGCTTTTCAAAGTGAGAGAAAGACACATGAGCATGTAAGCACACATAGAGAGAGAGAGAGAGAGAGAGAGAGAGAGAGAGAGAGAGAGAGAGAGAGAGAGAGAGAGAGAGCTCAGTGTACAGGCTGCATTGAATCTAGCTCACTTGTAGATGTCCTCTCAATAGCAGAGGCTTGGAACTAGGCACCTTGTTTGGTTAAAAAAAAAAAAAGCTGTGGGAAGAGTTGAACTTTTCCTGTGTACTTCCCAAAAGCCCTTGGCAGGTTCTCTGGACAGGACTCCGTTTTCATGTAGTCTGAGTACAGCCACTTTATAGACTAAAGACCCCAGTGCCCTTAATGTTGCCCATTAAAGATGTCATTCCCTGCTGACCCCTTTAATGTCCTAGCCCATGCCTTATTTGGCATGAATAAAGCATTCCAAACTTGGATTTCCATTAAACAGTCCCTAGGGTACTGTCCTCTGTGCCTTTGCCAAGCTGTGGTTTTTGCCTGGGATGTACCTTGTCCTCTTTCTACTCATCTGCCAGAAAAACTCATGTGCACATCATTAAGTTCAGTTTACCCCTTATCCTGGATTCCAGATACCACCAGACACACCGCTGCCACTTGCTCAGACCTCCACTTTGTCAACATCACACGGTCTTACATATGTCTCCTTTTTTAAAATTATGTGTATGGGTGTGTGTCTGTGTGTGAGTATGTGAACATGAGTGCAGGTACCAATAGAGACTAGAAGGGTGCATAAGATCTCCCAGCACTGGAGTTATCAGCCATTGTGAGCCATCTGCTGTGGGGGCTGAGAACTGAACTCTGATTTTGCATGAAAGCAGCGAGTGTTCTTGATCACTGGGCCATTTCTTCTGATGTTTTCATCCATCAGCATGGTTATGCAGGCCTAAGAACACGAGGAATGGCTTTGCCTGCCTGTGCCGCTTGTCATATAGACTTTTGTAAGAAGTAGAAATGCTGTGAAAGGTGGAGGAAAACCCTTTGTATTGAAAGGATCTTCCCTCAATTGAACTGAATACATTTCTGTAGATGTCTGACAACACTGCCTCAATTTCCTGCTTGAGAACAGAAACCTAAGTGCAAAAATGAACTACCCTCCCTGCAGCCCCCCAACCCTAGCCCACCATTGTCATGTAGCCCCACTTCCCATACACTACTGTATCTCACAGCCCGCAAGAACAGGTTCAAAGATGGGTATGTGACACGTGTGAGTTTGGGCCTCTTCTTGCGTTATAAATAATGATGTAGACCTAGAGTTCCCGTGGCCAACCTTTCATCATCTTGAAGATGACACCAAGAATACAGGGAAGCAGATAGAAGGACCAGAGAGAGGTGTAGGGATAGAGCACTGCTGTGCTGGAGTGCCAACCCAGCTGGGTCTGCAATTGACCCCATCATGTGCTTCCTAGTCATGGGGTTTAGAATCAGCTCCATGTGCTCTTCTTCCTCGTCATCTTTACATCCTTAGGGTACTTGGAGACAAATAATTTTCAACTCAAAAAAGAACGACCTATGCAATTTTACTTAACTAGTAATATAAAGTGAGAGTTCCCCCTCTCCTAAAGGAACTCCTGCCTAATTACTTGATTTCAAACAATCAAAACTGTTTTGGAAAAATCCCATTAGCCTTTAACAATTGCAATCATTGCCAAGATTTAATGCTTTCAGAGGTTATATGAACATGATTTGTTTTTAAAATGACAAAACATTTTAACATGGATTTGGTAATTACTCTCAAAAGAATGGAAACTGTTCATTGTCATAATTAAAATATTTAAAAGCATTTAAAAAAAAAACAATACCCTGTTAAAACACAGACAAATACCTTTACAACCCTGGAGTTGGCTGAGTTCTTAAATAGAATACAAAATTTCTAATAATAGAGAGGAAAAAATTATAAATTGGACTACACTAAAATTTAAGAACTTATTTAAAAATATAAGACAGGGAAAATATGTGAAACTGAGTGAGAGAAGATGCTGTAATAGATTTATCTGCTGAAGGGATTCTATTCAGAGTACATGAAAAACTCCAACAAATCAGGAAGAAAAGGGTCCATAAGTCCACAAAAACCTGGGGATGCCCCTGTCAGGTCCAGTCAGAGTGGAGACGACCAGGAAAGCCTAGGCCTACTGAGAAGCCAGGGAGGGCCCCGTGGAGACAGGCTATTACCAGGGGCCCTCTCCACACCGCAGGACTTGGCAGTTTCTCAGTGTGCTAACACCCTGCTGGAAGAAACTGAAAATAAAAATAAAACCTGCCTTTGAAAAGAAAAGGGTGACCCGAGGGAGGATGCCCTCAGAGGAACCAATGGGGAGAAGGGGGAGTCAGGAAAGGGAAACCCTCACCCCAAGATCCAGAGCCCTGGGGCGGAGTCCCAGCTCTGCAGCCTCATCTGTCCTACTGGGAGCTGGGAGCACTTCGTCTGTTCTAGTAAAGGTGGTTTTCACTGTTTTCCTCCGTACTCCTCTCTCCCTCCTCTCTCCCCACCTCTGTGTGTGTGTGTGTGTGTGTGTGTGTGTGTGTGTGTGCCTCTGTGTGTGTCAGTGTGTTTGTGTGTCAATGTGTGTGTGTCTGTCTATGTGTGTCTGTCTCTGTGTGTGTCTGTCTGTCTCTGTGTGTGTCTGTCTCTGTGTGTATGTGTGTCTGTCTGTCTCTGTGTGTGTGTGTGTGTGTGTGTGTGTGTGTGTGTGCGTGCGTGTGTGTGTGTGTGTGTATGCCTCTGTGTGTGTCAGTGTGTTTGTGTGTCAATGTGTGTGTGTCTGTCTATGTGTGTCTGTCTCTGTGTGTGTCTGTCTGTCTCTGTGTGTGTCTGTCTCTGTGTGTATGTGTGTCTGTCTGTCTCTGTGTGTGTGTGTCTGGCTCTGGTCTCTCTCTGTGTGTGTGTCTGTCTATGTGTGTGTGTGTGTCTGTCTTTGTGTGTGTCTGTCTGTCTCTGTGTGTCTGTCTCTGTGTTTCTGTCTCTCTGTCTGTGTGCATATGTGTGTGTGTCTGTCTGTCTGTTTCTCTGTGTGTGTCTGTCTATGTGTGTGTATGTCTGTCTGTCTGTGTGTGTGTCTGTCTGTCTCTGTGTGTCTGTGTGTGTCTGTCTCTGTGTTTCTGTGTGTCTCTCTGTCTGTGTGCATGTGTGTGTGTGTGTGTGTGTGTGCGTGTGTGTGTGTGTGTGTGTGTGTGTGTGTGTGTGTGTGTCTGATGCGTCTCCTCTCAACGGCTGTTGCTTTCAGCTTCCCCACCTGTCACGTCACTTTTCCGGTGCTGCAGTTTTCATGGTCCCCGCACCTGTGGCTTTCACAGTCCTCCAGTCCGTCATTTTTACTTTCACCATGTTGGTTTCTTTCCAGAACATACATTTTTTTGTCTGTTGCATGGATCAAACTCAGCAACAATCTTAGCTGACCACCCCTCACACCAAGACCCCCCTAACAAAGGCGGTGCCAGAGACACCACCCGCAAAGCCATCCTGCCTATTGCCACTGCTCTTAGCTATCCAGTAGAACTTGACGATGAGACTCTACTGCTCAAGAAACCACATTTTGATTATAAGACATGAAGAAATCAAGCTGGTACTATTCTGGAAGCTTCCATCCTCTCTGCTGGCTAGTTTTCATATCAAATGCCAGGAAGAGTAGAGGGGCATCAATAGTCTTACCCAGCAGTAAATGCCACAGCCTACAGTAATGACCAACCTGACAAGGTCTGCTCTTTTCTGCAATAATGGCATGAGTGTTATGTAGTGGATAGCTACGTAACAGTGGATAGCTGTTCTGTCACTGACCTTGAAGCACCACCCATAGAGATGCAGCAGGCAACTGCTCACCTACCTATGACCTTGAAGTACATACCCCTGGGGCGTGGTCTCTCGGCTACCCTTAAAACCTGAGATGCATGTAGTTATCTCTCTCTTCTCTTCTTTGTGGGATTCAGATATGGGACTGATTCAGACGGCCAGAACAGCGTTCCAGAACTTGAGTTGATTCTGTTCTGTACAATGAATTTTCCCCTTAATAAATTCTTTTACCCTATAAACAGACTCTGTGGATTTCTCATTATAATGTTACAAGAGTAATCAACAGTTTTCCAATTTAGAACTAAAACCTGCTTCACAGGCAGGAACTACATGTCTAGTACTACAAAAGGATCGTCTGTATCATATTTCATCATCCCCAAGGCTCAGAGACTATCAGAGAAGAGAGAGCCAAAAAGTTATAAGAGCTACAGCTTGGTAAAGGAAAAAACTTTAGAGGCAGAGGAGCAACAAAAGAGAACACTAAATGGCCAACAGTATGTAAAGAGGTACTCAACACCACTATCAGAGACATTCACATTAAAGCATGATGAGATGTCCTTGTAAATCCCCAGTATGACTGTTGTGTAGCAATTTCCTCTGAGATAGACCTCCATCATGGAGGAATCCTTTAGACTCAGGATATTCTAAAGAGAAGTAAAACATTCCATTCTGTGGAGAAGCTCCTTAAGCTCAGGAAGTGAACGACTCAGAAGCTTCAGGAAGTCCCTAAAACTGACTGGTCCCCTCCCTCCCCTAGTGTATACATGCAGTAAGGATTGCTGGGAGACACTCAGACTAGCCAGGCCACCCAAAAGAGACAGAGACAGGCCAGGCTGCTTAGGGGAGCCATAAACAAGCTGAGGCACTTGTACTAACTTTTTTTTTTCTGGAGCTAAGGACCGAACCCAGGGCCTTGCGATTGCTAGGCAAGTGCTCTACCACTGAGCTAAATCCCGAACCCCATGTACTAACTTTTAAAGAACAGAAATTTATCTACTTGCAGTTCCAGAGTATGGGGCATCTAAGATGAAATCACTGGGAGAAGGAGTTAGGGCTGGCTTCTCAGCTTCCAATATGCTGCTTCTGTGCAGAGAGACAGAGAAATAGAGACAGACAGACAGAGATAGAGACAGAGAGACAAAGACAGAGACAGAGGAGAGGGAGAGAGACAAAGACAGAGACAGAGGAGAGGGAGAGAGAGAGAGAGAGAGAGAGAGAGTCCCACAGTCCTTTTTCTAGCAATGATGTCAATCCATTTGGAGGCCTTGGCTTTCATGACTTATACATCTCTTCTGAAGTTCTTCCTCCCAGTACTGCTGTACTGCTGTACTGGAGATGATTAAGTCTCTAATGAACTTTGGAAATACCAACTGCATCCCACTGTTGTGAGATTGTTCCTGAAACATATGAATAAACATCATATCAATAACAGACCAAAAATACAATTCCACCCAAGTCTAGTTTACTGAACCAGAGAGTTTATCAGGGTTTCTAGTGGGTGCATGAGTGACTCAAGGCACCACCAAAATTCTACCCCAGCATGGATGACAGCACACAAAAGCTGTATACCAAGGACACCCTGCACGCTTTGCAGACAAGTCCATTGGTGAGAGAGTCTCCTCTTACAAGCAATTGTTGCAGTTCATGTAACCTTGGAAAAAGGCTTGTGACTATTGTGGTTTTCAGGCACTTCCTGAGCCTTGTGAGTTTCATTTATTTCCTAGGCCTTATATGCTTTACTTCCTTCCAGTCTTATGAGCCTCCCTGAAAATGGTTCAATTCAGAGAAAATAGTTGCACAGTATACACTGTGGTGCTTGGCTTGTCTATCAAGGGCAGAGGATAGTATCTCAAGGACTTAACATTGTGACTATCAAAGACTTGACTGGATTTCTGTACATTAAAAGTGACAGTGGGACTGGAGAGATGGCTCACAGGTTAAGATCACTTGCTGCTCTTACAGAGGACCCGAGTTCAATCCCTAGCACCCACAGCATGCAGCTCATAACTGACTTTACCTCCACTTCCAGCAGATCTAACACCCTCTTTTGTCTTCCTTTGGCACTGCATGCACGTACGTGTACACACACACACACACACACACACACACACACACACACACACGATAAATAAATAGCAGGACTTTGGACCAGAAGGTAAAGAGGAGACACAAGAACTTATGTTCACAGCTGAGCTGCCTCTTGACTAGAACAGCAGGCGGTTGGCAATGCCCACGAGCACTGCAGAATGGGGTGAATGGGTGAGGGTGCTGCAAAGCCGTCCATGGTGCAGCAGTGGAAGATTCTTCCTGGCCCGAGACACTGTCCCTCAGCCTTGTGACGACGGCACCTGCTGGAGTGAAGGGATCACTTAGTGAGGAAAAGGCAAGGCACACTTGTGTTCTGGGTGAGCCACTGAGGCAATCAGCACAAGCAGCGATTCTGAGGTGAGCAGGTCCACACACGTGTCTCTGGAGAGACGAGGGAAGAAGCTAGGACTTAGGAAAGGCAGCCTAGACTAGTGTGTTTGTGTTGTTTGTGTGTGTCTGCATTGGGGATGTGCCCAAGTAAAGATGAAGGCAATGAAAGGGTGAGGAGACCCAACTAAAGGTCTAAACACACAGATCTGAGCCCTTGCTTGGACGCTACTCCTGCTTAAGGGGCTGTGTCTGGTGTGGGATTGACAGGGGGTGGATTGGTTACAGTGAATCCGGGTGATCAACTTGACTGGGCTGAGCAGCACCTAGGAGATTATAGTTCAAATCCCTCACTGAGTGTAAGCATCAATGTCCATCAACTGAAGCCCAGATGGAATAAAAAGGAGAAAGGAGAGATCCTTCTGGTATAGCCTCACTCTCCCTCTCCCCCATCTCTTATTGTTTCTCTCTCCTGCCTGGACACCATGATAGGAGCTACCCTACCCTACCACAAGCCCCTATGATGCTGGCCCAAACCTCCGAAATGGTGAGCCAAAATAAGTTATTCTTCCTTTAGGTTATTTGACGTTTAAGACATATCTACAAAAGTAACTAGCAGCCATCAATTGTGAATGGACCAGTGAGCTGATGTGGTCCTTAAGAGCTTCATCTGTGAATGTGGGCCTGCGCTAGATGGACACTGTGATTCCTAGCGCCAGTTTTCCCAGAGACTCCTTCTGCCTTCCTTCCCACATGGCCTTGTCCATTTTAATTCAGTCTCTCACCATCAGCTGGCTTCTCCCTCACACGGAGATAGGATATTGTTTTTCAAGACTTCTCAGCGCAGACTTCTGAGAAGGCATGTGCCCACCCTTCTCCCTCCCTCCTTAAAAGCAGAGAAGGAAAGGCCCTCTGATCCTGCTCTGAGTGCTACAGTACTGAGACACCGAGTGTAGAGGTGAGGGAGGCAGGAGGTGAGCAGCTCTCTCCGAACCGTGCCGACTTGTCACCACAGCCAGCCCGAGAAGGGCCTGACCATTGAGCCTCACCCTCACGGCCTCCACCGGTTCTCTGGCTTCTGTCATTGACTGTTCAACACTTTCTAGCACTTAGAAATAACAAGTGATGGAGACGGGGTGGGAAAGCACCTCACGAGGCCCCCCCAAGCTGAGGAGCCATTGGTATCTGATGGTTGCTGAGGAAAGGGGGTTCATTTATCTTCAGGGGCATGGTCTCTGGTAAGTTATCCATGCACTGGATGACCCTACACCCATGGGCATATGAATAGCACTCACTAAACTCAGTAGGTTTATTTTTTTATGATAACTGTGTAAAATAAATTTTTAGACCTTTTTTATTGATCATGGATTTCACATCATTCATCCCAATCCCATTCATCTCTCCAACCCTTCATATATGCCCTCTGCCCTTGCAATCTCCCCTCCAAAATAAAAGAAAACGTAAAAGAGAAACAAAAACAAATTAACATACAAGAAAGACTCAGAATGGAAGCTGTAGTGTAACACAGTGAGTACACAGCTTACCTTTAGTCTATACATCTTTACCTCTAAGTGGTGTTCTTTGCAAGGAGACATTGGTCTGGTTCCAGGCCTCTGGCTTCTGCTACCCCCTCCATCCTGGGCCCTCACTGGGATTCCTCTTGGATATCCTGTTGTTGCCTTGTGTCACGGAGATCCTGAAGCTTTGGGTCTACAGATCTGGCCCCTTCATGTACTCCAGGAGATCACAGATGAAGTGGATGTTGGCATGGAACCAATTCACAGCCCTGGTTCTGGACTTGAGTAGTAGCTGAGTTGGTCAGCCTACCAGTTTTCACTCACTGTCACCACCAGGGCACGCTCTCCAGCACTGCCCTGGCTTGCTCACTCACTGCAGCAGGCAGCAGGGGGGGGGGGCAGTTCTGCTCTCACACCCTCAGGGACAGCTCACCCATACCCACACCACCACAGCCAAGTCTACTGTTTTGCCCAGGTGAAGTGCAGGGTCAGCTCTCCCAAGTGCTGCTCTCCTGGCCCCGAGGCCAGTTACCCTGCCTGCCACAGGTAGTAGGTTAATTTAAGAAAAATTAATCTGTAAGGGGAGTGCAATAAGGGGGTGTCTGGTGGAATATGGGGCTGATATGATCAAAATACATTGTATACCCAAATGAAACCCCAAAAATAAAAATAGTTTAAAAAAATAATAAAGGGGTTAAAAAGATGGCATAGTGGTTAAGAGCACTGGCTGCTCTTCCAGAGGACCTGGGTTCAATTTCCGGCACCCACATGGAGGCTCACAACTGTCTGTAACTCTAGTCCCAGGAAATCTGATGCCCTTTTCTAGCCTCAGAAGATATCAAACACAGATACACATGCAGGTAAAAACACCCATACACATAAAATTTTTAAAAAATAGACGAACAAATAGTGGAGATGAGCTTTGGAGGAATAAAACAATGTAAAGTGAAGTATCCAGCCTCAGAATGTGCAGCAGGAATGGAAACTTACCATGTCCCAGTCTCCTCAGCCACATCTTCACTGGCAGGTTGGTGAGATTTTTCCTGGAAAGCTATTAACGCAATAAAATTTTATTAGATGTTACCTCTTATTCTGATACTGTGCTGTGTTCTGAGGATAAAAGAGTGAAGACGAGAAGTTCCTTGTGGGGTTTATCATCTAAAGAGGAAAGGTTGGCTTCATAATGAAATCACATCACTGCATATTTCAACTAGGTAATTACAAAGGTGGTCTGTTTTATTAGGGTGCATGACAGCGAGACCTACCCCACACTAGGGTGTCAAGGAAGCTTTCCTAAAATAAGTGACTAGAAGCACAACCCTAAAGTAGAGTGTGAGTTACCTAGACAGAAGGGTGGGGAGGAGGGAGGAGGAAATGGTCCACGGGGAAGACACAGCAAGGGTGTAGACCTGTAAGGACCAGTCACAAGCTCACATGGGCAGCTGGGAGCCAGGAAAATTCTGGTAATGCAGATGGGCAAGGACCACATCATGCAGGGCTTGCAAATGTCTCCCATGGACTTTATCTAAGAGCAAGATGAAGTCATTAAGAGTCTTACTAGACTGTCAATGGCAATGTGAATTATTTAGTACTACTGTAATCAGCATGGAGGTCCCTTAAAATACTTAAAATAGAACTACCATATGGTCCAACATACCTAACTAACAAAATAGACCTACCATATGGTCCAACATACCTGAAGGAAATGAAGTCAGCACACAGGTGGGATATCTTCACAAGCGTGCTTAGCATGGCCCTATCACAATAGCCAGGATACGGCCTCAGTGTAAGTCCTGTCATGGGGTGAACAGATAAAGAAAATGCAGTATATATACACTAGGGGTATTATAAAGCCAGGAAGAACAGATTCCTGTCAGTCATTCGCTAGAAAATAGAATCAAAGGACATCATGTAACAAAGTAACTCAGGTTACCATACAAACACCCTTTGTATGCTTTTTGTTATATATGGAACTTTAAAAAAATATCATCTGCTGTAAGGGACAGGGGAGGGGAAGAAGGGAGACAGAGTGGAAAGCAGAGTGGAGATAGTGATGTGGACAGACGCTGCCAAGCAAGGAATCTCACTGTCTGTTCTGTCACTGCCTGGTAATAATTACAGTGCCTCCCTTACCAGGTTTATCACTGTGTTCCCATGAAGTACAGCATCCACCCTGTTTGTAAGTTCATTTCCCCACAGCAGCTGGGACAGTGGCGGTGTGAAGTCTCTCCAGATGTGCCATTTCCAGAACAGGCCCGAGGCTTTAGAGTCGCCCTTGACTGCCCCCTCACAATCTGTCTCTCCACCACTGAGCCTAGTGACCATGTGACAAACCAGGAGTGGCAGGCGGAAACTGTGAGCATCAGGGAGGGGCCTGAACTGAGGCCAATAGTTCCATCTCTTGGCCTTTCTGAACCTCACTTCAGTGGTGGTGGAAAAGCCAGGGACCCCCTGCGTCTCCATCTTTATACCTCATATCTGTGCTGGCCTCACATCCCTGGGAGGTGGGAGGATTAATTAAATTAAAGATAGGAATTGTGACATCTCCCAGGTGCTGAGGTAACAGCTGGTGCATGTACATAAGTAACAGAGCTTCAGAAATGCACCCAACCAACAGCCTCAGCGCTGCAGCCGAGCTAGACAGGAGTGGCCTGCACGCCCACACTTACACATTCCCTACCACTCCAGTGAAGAAGATGAGCACAGTGCATGGCAAGGTTTTTCAGAGGATCAGGGTTCAAGTCCCAGCATGGTGGTTCACAAGTATCTGCAGCTCCAGTTACAGAGGCTCTGACACCCTCTTTGCAGTCTCCACAGGCACCAGGCACTCACATGGTATACAGACACACATGCAGGCAAAACATCCATACACATAAAATAAAGTTTAAGTTTAAAAAAAAAAGTCAGTAAAACTCCCCCATATACTAGACACAGAAAGATGAGACAGAACTGTGTCCCTGAGGTGACAGACATGGTATCCAAGTCTTATATGTGTGTGTATGGATAGACACACACACACACACACACACACACACACACACACACACACTCACTGAATGCATAGTAAGTCCAGCATTTATTTTTAAAGTAGGTTTTGTGGACATGAGAAAGAAATACTGGTCCCCTAAGACATCTCTTCTTGAATCCCTGGACCCGTAAGCATACTGCCTAACATGGCAGAAGAGACTTTGTCGGTGAGATTAGGAGGTGGCCTGAGACCAGAGATTACCCTGGATTATCCATCCAGGCGGGCCCAGGCTAATCCCATGAGTCTTTAAAGGAAAAGCCTTTTCCAACTTCGGTCAGCCAGAGTTGGGCAACAAAGGAAACAGTGAAAAAGTGGAGGGGAAAATGGCCTCCGCCAGCTGCGGCTGCCTTTGAACAGGAACAGCACTGACAACCAGGAAGGCATGTGGCCTCCAGAAACTGCACATAGATATGAGAAAGATTGTCCCCTAGAGCCTCCAGGAAAAGCTGCAGCCCTGCCAATGCCTGAGTTTAGCCAGCGAATCTTGTGTGGCACCTGCAACTACAGAATTTTAAGATGCTGGTTGAGCTAACAAGTTTGCATAATTTTTATGGCAGCAATGAGTTACTTATACATATAGGCAGGCAGGCAGACAGACAGACAGACAGACAGACAGATAGATATATGGTAGATGTATAGAGAGATGATGATGGATGGATGGGTAGATGATTGATAGATGATAGATAGATAAATAGATAGATAGATAGATAGATAGACAGATAGATGATAGATTGATAGATAGACAGATAGATGATAGATTGATAGATAGATAGACAGACAGACAGACAGAAGTGTGTTTTCTATTGGAATTTTCTTTCAGTAATGAATTCTTGGGTTCACCATCCACTGCAGTTTGTTTAAGCATAAAAGAAATATCCTGAAGGAGGTCCAATGGATCAGAGACTGGAAAGGCTAAAAAGACTTTGAGCGTCTGCCAAGACCAAGCCTGGCACCCCAAGAACCAAGCTGGCCCCTTCCTCACACTGCTCATGCAAGCACCTTGTATGAGTGTAAAGGAGGGTCTGATTCTTGTATCCAAGCTCCAGAAGCATTTGGGCTTTCTGGAAGAATGTGTGGAAATGAAGAAAATAGATGCTCAGATGAGTTGAGGGAAGAAAGATGATAAATGCCTTAGTTAGGGTTTCTACACTGTGAAGAGACACTGTGACCACAGCAACTTATATAAAGGAAAACATTTCACTGGGGCAGGCTTCCAGTTTCGGAGATTTAGTCCATTGTCATCATGGCAGAAACATGGTGGCATGCAGGTAGGCATTTTGCTGGAGAAAGAGCTGAGAGTTCTACATCTACATCCTCAGGCAACAGGAAGTAAACTGTGACACTGGGCATAGCTTGAGCATAGGAGATCTCAAAGCCCGCCCCTACAGTGACAACACTTCCTCCACCAAGGTCACACCTACTCAAACAAGGCCACACCTCCTAACAGTGCAACTCCCTTTGACGGACATTTTCTTTCAAACCACCACAGTCAATGTTGACAGGCAGACTGTGACCACTCCCAGGCTTCTTCAGACTGCTGGTTTCATGGCTGTCATTCAGCCCTGCCGTTTGTTCATACTGTCTTCTTGGATATTGATGACACTGAAGTCTGTTCAACCAGAGATGTAGAAAATTTAGAAATAAAATATGAAAAGTGGTTTGGAGGAGGACAACCATTTCTCTTCACATTTGTGGATATCAGGTCCCAAGGGTGCGTGCAGACAGGATGGCTAGAAAGAACTCAGATGCGACAGTACAGATTTGAGAAAGAGCTAAGCCACAGGCAAATTTCGTACGCTCATTATACGGATGGTCGAATTCCTGAGCTTAAAGAAGGATTTCTCACAAGAGTACAGAGAAAGAGGACAGAGGAACCTGTCCTTGGACTGGTGCAATGTGTGAACCCACGCAAGGCACTCTGGCCCTCAGGCTCTTGTACCTCGTGTGCTCTGAGCCAGAAAAATGGTCACAGGCCCAACAACTTTTTTGTTTTTTATTAAACCATTTACAAAACGTTGGGATATCCACCCACACTCATTTTAGAACACCCATAGAGGGAGCTTGATTTTCTTAAGTTTATACTTGTGAATGCTGAAGGGTCCCTGTATAGTAATGCACACTCCTAACTCTGCTGTATAATCTTTTCTACAGTTCTGACAGAGATAAATATAAAGGATGATACTCTATAAAGGAACCCAAATTTTAAATCAACAAAATTGTGAATTAATGAGGTTATACAGTCACACCACTGACACTAGGCTAATGACTATCAATAGCCATCAGTAATTTCATTAATTGGGGTCAATGTCTATTTTGTATTTCTCATGTCAAATGCAATCAGTCATGTAAAATAATATCATTTTTGTCACCCTGGTGAAAGGGCACTGGAGCTTCCCAGGAATGTCTGAAATGTAGAGTCTTGTTTTTCCAGGAGCAACCAAGTCCCAGTGAATTTATCCTAGAATGACATTTCTTACCCAAGCTTAGGAATGCCCTTGGGCTGGTGACTTTTCATAAGAGAAGTACAAACAGATCTCTGAGAAATCAATTAGCAACTGTTAGTGCCAATTTATGAATACTAATCCAAAAATCACATAGGTAAATAAGACATTCTTGGAAAACATGAAGGTGATGATCTAAGACTAAACCTTCCTTCAGAGCTGACTATGAACATAGACTTCAGCCACATATTGGCTCATTGTGCTCAAAGGGGACAGGACCTCAGCTCTGATAGGTGGATTCAAATCTCTGTGTGTAATCACATGTAATAAATATGTATGTAATTCAGTCAGTCATGTTAAGGCCTTCAATTCACCTGTTAATTCACATTATTAAATCTGGACAAATCAATGAATCTACATAATACCTCCCCGCCCGACATGTACATATGAACAGATTTTTTAAGCCCCTTCTAATATTAAAATAGACACATAAATGCACTGTTAAGACACATCATATCAGATGTGAAGACACATCATATCATAACAGAAGACTCCAAATCCATGTTTAAAACTCACCTCAGGCTTTCCAATGTGTGTTTTTGTGACCACAGCTATTTTAAAATCCCAAGTGCAGCAGGAAGGTTCTGTGAGTAATATGCTCCAATTTGGCAGCTCAAGTCCAAAGGCATGACTCTGAAAATACAAAAGTGTAAAACCACATCTTGCCGATTTGATTGTCAATAATCAGAACCCCCCTACTTCCCACTTACTTGCTCTGCAGTGGGGTTGCCTCCAACAAGCGCCAGTGCAAGGGGGCCTCTCTCACTCAGAGCTTCAGAGGCAGGGCTCCCCAAACAGAGCTTGTAGCTGAACAGAAACTGGGTGGCCTCAGTTTAATATAACTGCTAGAACTTGAGTATTTTGTTTGTTTGAATTCGGGTTTTGTCCATACAGAGGATATGATCAAGGGCTTTTCACACACTAAGCACCCACTCTTCTACTGAGGGGAAGCCCCGTCCCATAGAACTTAGATATTTGGGAAGAAATGGAGAAGCCTTGTAGCCTGATTATAAGAGCAAATGGGAGCTGAGAAGGGCAGATGTTTCTAAGAAGAGTAAGACTGTGATGCTCTTTTCTTTGGAAACCAGTTACTTGTTATGAACCTACTGTGTGTGCACTCCCATAGCCCTGGGACTTACTGTGTGCCCCCACATCCTAATATTGCAGTGAAGGGGTGAGGGAGATGCTCAAAGTGAAATAAGTCATCATCATTGGCCACAAGATATTCAAACTAAAAAACAGTGAGTCCGTGAGTACCTGGCAAGCGGGTCCAATTGCCAGTAAAAGGCAGCGTGGGTCTTCTAGGGCACTGAGGAAGGTGAGGGCAATGATGAGCACGGGGGAGGAAGGTAAAAGAGGGGCTAGCTGGGACCTAGCTGGGACAGGGCCTCAGACCTGAGCTGTGAGACACGGCAGTCAATCAGTAGACCCTCCTCCAAGTGGGTGGGAAATGACAAGAACGACAGTACCACTCCTAACTGAGGGCAAAGCCACAGGCCTGGACTACACAGGAAAGCCCTTTGGAAACAGCAGTGCTGTCCCGAGCCTGCACCACCACTGGGGAAGGACACTTTGAGGCCCTCAGCCTAGAGAACAACAGGTTCTGGGTTTTATTCTTCACTCTCCACATTTCCTTGCTCTCTGGAGCTTACAGCAGCTGGACCATGGCCGTTAAGGGGGAGATGAGCCAAGAAAAGGCTGGGTGTAGCATGAAAGATTGGGCTTTGCTGGGAAGATCTTTCTCTGTTAAACAAAGCTCAGAGGAGATGGGAAGAAACATGGCTCTGGACAAAGGCCAGTCCCGAAACAGATGACAGCAGCAGCAGTTAGCAATATACAACCTCAGGCCTGCTACATCAGCAGTTCTCCGGAGAAAAGTCCAATGATGGAGCTGTCCATGCAGCCCAGACCTGCCACCTAACAGATCCCATCACTGAATAATGGCCAGTTTCCTGGACTATGGAGGGATGGGTATAGACTGGCATAGAGATGACTGATCCTCTGATCTTCTAGATGCCTACAAAGCAGCCTGGGATGTTGGGGTTATAGTCACCCTGTGCCCAGAATAATCCCAAGGGACATCAGGAATTCATTAATAGATTATCCATCCAAAAGATGTCAAGTTTAGGTTTTTACAAAGTCCTGAGAGAGCATCTCTGAGAGACCAATTCTGGAAAGATCTCTAGAGTTCTGAGGACCAATAAAAAATTTTAGACTGTGGATTCTTCCCAGACCACCCACAAATCTATTGGCCTGGGTACAATAAATCCAACTAGGTATTTTTTTTTCCAACCACTATGCATGTGATGGCCCATTTTGTGCATGAAAACCACAAAATGAGAACTCTTAATGGCAGACACAAATTTCTTGTCCTGGGCTGACTTTTCAATGTTATGCTTGTAGTCATCCATTTATTCAACAAACATGTCTTCATTATAGCTCATGTCTAGCAATTTAGTGTGTCTCTTTCCCATGTGTAGCGGGTTCTACACACCATCCACCATATCAACATAATTTATTTATTCAATGGTTCTTTTAAATATCTGCCTGCACCAGATACTAAGAAGCCCACAAAGCACATAAAAAATGTTCATGACCAAATAGCCATACATCGGACAACTATGTGGCCTGTACATAGCAAGAGACCCCAGCTGACAAATGAGAAGGAATCCCAACACTTGGGGCTTGAAGCAGGGAGATCACAAGTTCAAAGTCATCTTAGGCTACATAAATAGATCCAGTTTCGAAAAAAGAAAAGAAAAGTGAGAGAGGAGAGAGAGAGAGAGAAAAGAAAAATGTGAAAGGACAAGGAAGAAGAAAAAAGGGAGTGGGGAGAAAGGAGAAGAAAAAAGAAAGGAAAGAAAATGAAATTAAATTCACAAATCACTTACCAGTCTTCAATTCTGGCCCATGGCAATGTTTGCCTATCTTTTTGTTATTTTTTTAATTTCACAGAAGGAGAACCTGGCAGGCAGACAGTGCTTTCCTGGGGGATTAAGGAAAGGTGTCATTCCTGAGGTACCTTCCTCCAGCGGAGGAGTTTTTATTTTACTTTATTTTTCCCAATTCACACTAAAAGTTAAGGGAACACTACTGTGACGCACCAATGCCTGTGTTCCTGTGGGGAGTGAGTCAGGGAGGCATGCCCAGAGGATGAACTGTGTCAGAGACTGTACAACAAGGGTGTGTGTGGGGTGTGGGGTGTGTGTGTTTGTGTGTGTGTGTGTGTGTATGTGTGTGTGGTGTGTGTGTGTATGTATGTGTGTGTGGTGTGTGTGTGTATGTGTGTGTGGTGTGTGTGTGTATGTGTGTGTGTGTGGTGTGTGTGTATGTGTGTGTGTGTGTATGTGTGTGTGTGGTGTGTGTGTATGTGTGTGTGGTGTGTGTGTATGTGTGTGTGGTGTGTGTGTGCGTGTGGTGTGTGTGTATGTGTGTGTGTGGTGTATGTGTGTGTGGTGTGTGTGTGTGTGTGTGGTGTGTGTGTATGTGTGTGTGGTGTGTGTGTGTGTGTGTGGTGTGTATGTGTGTGTGTGTGTATGTGTGTGTGTGGTGTGTGTGTATGTGTGTGTGGTGTGTGTGTGTATGTGTGTGTGTGTATGTGTGTGTGTGTATGTGTGTGTGTGTGGTGTGTGTGTATGTGTGTGTGTGTATGTGTGTGTGGTGTGTGTGTGTGTGTGTGTGGTGTGTGTGTATGTGTGTGTGGTGTGTGTGTGCGTGTGGTGTGTGTGTATGTGTGTGTGTGGTGTGTGTGTGTGGTGTGTGTGTGTGTGTGTGGTGTGTGTGTGTGTATGTGTGTGTGGTGTGTGTGTGTGTGTGTGGTGTGTGTGTGTGTGTGTGGTGTGTGTGTGTGTGTATGTGTGTATGTGGTGTGTGTGTGTGTTCAGAACGTAGAGAAGAGAGGAACTCATTACATCTGCGAGGCTTTATCTTTCACAGTTCATAACGGAGCATCTAAATTAGCCTAAAGCCTGTCTGATGCCCCTCGGCCCCACACATGGTGTTGATCTGTTTCCCTGGCATTGAGCTCAGCAAGTTCCTTTACAGTAGCAAACGGAGTGGTGAGACTTGAACTCTTGCTCTCCGTTGCCCCCCTTCATCCCTACCCAGCTTCCTCCTCTGTTTCTGCTGTGGACATCACCTTCCACCCAACTCTTCAACTTCACTCTGTGTCCTGTCTCACAGGCAGCTCCACCGCTGGGTCTGCCACCTGCATCAGTAAAAGTATCTGTGTCTGTGAATGGGTATGTCCCGTCCCCACTGACTTCCCATGAGTTTGTTGCTATGTTCCTCCCTGTGCCTCTTCATTTCTTTAACCCTGCTTCTTCATACCCCAACAGAAACAGCAGTTAACCCACTCCTCTCTGGTGTCCATTATTCTAAGTGTATATACTAAATCACTGAAGCCTCACCATGATCTCTCCCAATAAACACTTTTATTAGTACCCTCATTTTTTTCATAGAGGAAACAGAACAGAGTGGTTAGTCATCAGTCTGGGGTGACCCAGCTCAGAAGTGAGCAGGTAGGGTTCTGATGGAGGTACTCTGGTTCTAGTGTGTGCGCTCTGCTGTTAGGACAGCCTTGGAAGACAAGCCGCTTAGGGAGCCTGACCAAATCCTACTCCCTCCTTGGTCTGGAAGTTACCAACCTGCTCAAGCTAAGAGAGCCAAGAGTGGGCAGAGGTCAACCAATCAGACTTCTGCTGTGATAAAGCAACTTTCCTTGCTGAGTGTCAGCTTCCAATCCCAGAATCCCCAGTAACTGAATAACTACTGAACTATGGTGACAATGTTTTCTTGAATCATGTCTCTCCCACTCCTCTGAAGCTGGGCCTTCAGCCATTGATGGTTGTTCTCTCAACAAAGTCAACATGGTGGCCTCTTGGCACTGTTCTGAAGCATATTGTACAGATGCCTGTCCCCCGACACCCTGCCTCCCCCCCACACCCTGCCTCCAACACACCACGCCTCCCCCAACACACCACGCCTCCCCCAACACACCACACCTCCCCGCAACACCCCGCCCCCCCCACACCCTACCTCTGGCTCTCCTCTCAGAGTCCCTTCACTGTTTTCTTCACAAACCACCTCCTCTCTTCTTCCGGAACCTGCCTCAGGCTTTGTCTTCTAGGACAGCAGCCACACTTCCCTCAGGCTTGAGATGCCTCATGCCCTGAACTCCCACAGACTCCTCTGCAAGCAACTGTAACTTCACATCCCATGCAAAATAGACATGATTGCATATTACATGCTCCAGAGCAAAAGGAACAAGGACTGAATAGTAAAGATAGCAGGAGCTCTTTGTGGAAAATCATATATGTGCACGTAAAAGCCATAAATTGGTTATGTCATTCACTCACCTAAGTCTCCCAGTGATTGTCTAGTCATATGTAATAAAATAAAATACAGACCTGGTCTACAAGCCCTGCAAAATAGACCCCATCCTCCTCTCTGAGCCTTACTCCATTTCTTTCTGCCTGCTTACTCCATTAACGCCAAGTGGTTTCCTGATCTTCAAAAACACCTACTTGAGGCTAGATTGATGGCTCAGTGGTAATACTGCTTGCTGTGCAGGTATGAGGACCTAACACCCATGTAAAAAGCCCAGCAAGTGTGTGCCTGTAACCTGAGCACTGGGAGATAGAAACAGAGAGATCTCAGAGGCTCACTGCCAGCTAGCCTAGCCAAACGGCAAGCTTCCTGTTCAGTGAAGAGGTCTGGCTCAAGGCCATAAGTGGAGATCAGCAGAGGAGAAAGTTCAAGTGCATCCTCTACTTCTGCATGCTCATGCATGAGTGCATGTACCACCCATGCATCACACACTAAACACATGCGCGCACACACACACACATACACACACTTGCATATACACACACACAGGCGTGTACACACACACTTACATATACACACTTATGCACACACACTTATACACTTATGTACACACACACTTACATACACACACACTTATACACACACATTTACATATACACACACTTATATCACATGCATGCACACTTATATACACACTTATACATATGCACACACACATTTACTTATACATACACTTATACACACACACAAATGTAATTTATTCTCACAGGGAAGTAGTTCATTTTCCCAGACATTTGTTGGGCTGCCTCTGCCTTGTCGCTGATGACAACCCCACCTCCAAGGTTCCTGTCCTGTGGTGTGGTTCTGTTTCCTGTCACTGTTGATTTCCTCCGGGAACTTATCATCCCTGAAAGTAACCGTGGGGTTTGTGTTTGTCTCTCCTCTGCATCTGGCCAGACCTTTGACTTTAGAGTAATCCTCCAGACCGCCATGTCTGACCAAAACTTAGGACACCCACTGAAGGCGATGAAGCATGGATGACTGAGTGGATCATTATCAATATGACTAAACCTAGTCAGTGTTCAGATGGCCATCTTCCTCAGAAGTGAGACTTACATCACACCCTCCATGAGCTACCCGATCGGGGACACTATCAGAAGGAGCCGAGGCTCGCTGTAACTCTCAACACATTATCCATGACAAATCCGTGAAATAATCAGCTTAAAGGAGAAAGTTTGTTTGGGCCCACAGGTTCAGAGTTTCCTGTCCTTGCTTTCTTAGCTCCATAGCTTTGGACCTGCGTAGTAAGAGCACAGCAAAACGAAAAGCTGAAAACATAGATGCTCACCTTACAGCAGCCAATAAGCAAAGTGTGGTGGTGAGTGAAAACAGCCCCCATAGCCCAGAGGGAGGAACACTACTGGGAGGTGTGGCCTTGTTGGAGGAAGTGTGTCAGTGGGAGGTGGGCTTTGAGGTTTCAGAAGCCCAAGCCAGGTCCAGTGGCTCACTGTCTCCCCCTGTGGCCTGCCAATCCAGATGAAGAACTCTCGGCTCCTTCTCCAGCACTGTCTGTCTGCATGCTGCCATGCTTCCTGACATGATGATAACGGGCTAAACCTCTGAACCTGTAAGCCAGCCCCAATTAAATGTTTTCTTTAAGAGTGGCTGTGGTCATGGTGTCTTCACAGCAATAGAAACCCTGACTAAGTCACAAAGAGAGACAGGAAGAGGCTAATGCCCCATTATCCAATTCCAAAGCACAATCCCAATGACCTAACTTTCTCCCACTAAGCCCCTTCTCTTAAAGGTTCCATGACCCCCAGGAGCACCTCAAGCTGCCTACAAAGTCTTTAAAATAAATGTATTGGGGTGCCACTCCAGATGTAAGACATAGCAGTGAATGACAGAAACACTCTAATCCCCCAGAAACTTCAATGGTTTAAAAGTTTTCTCCTGGGAGAGAGGACTTTTGGGGTGACACCAAATCTGTATTATACATCTATCTATCTAGATCACAAACTTCTGAGTTTGGGGGAACAGACAATCTGTCCTATTCTCCACTGTGACTACAGAAGTCCAGACAAATCACACACACATGCACATATAAGCATACACACACACACGCACACCCCTATATTTACACATACATTATTCTGTAGATAAATATCAAGTTACCTTTCATTTAAAAGACAAATGAATGACTTTATTCTCCCACCTCATCAATCATGAGCAATTCATCCTTCCCTCCCTGATGGCTCCCTGGGGTAGGCTCTTACTGAGGCCAAAGCAATCACTTACTATTTCCTGCCCAGGACAGAGACAAATGAAAGTAGAAAGTTAGGTCCATGTGCCAAAGGTCAACAGTTGCTGTCACTGCCACCTCAGCAGAAGGTCCCTGAATCTCCTGTCAAGACCAAGGGACCCACCCTGTGGCCAAATGCCTGCTGCCCATAGGAAGTGCTAGAGGCAGCTAGGCTGTGGCTTGTCTCTGGCTAGTCTTAGTGGTTTTGTGTTAGGTGGGTGGTGATGTCACTGCTGAAGGTGCTCCTCACATGGGGGACACCATAGGACGCAGACCTGGGTGTCAGTGTTGACGCTGTTTGGGGGTCCGGTATTTTCAGGGAATGCCAACACAACCTTTCCAGGGGGTAAGGACAGTGGAGGGAGTTTGAGCAGTGAAGGGTTTTCTGTGCACAAGACACACCCTCTTTTCTGTCACCTAGGCTCCCGTCAGTCTAGGCACATATGCCAATGACCTGGGACCTCAGATGAAAACACTGTTAGCTCTTTGAGAGCTTTATAAATCTACAGATAAAAAGCAAAAGCATTATTGTGTTTGGGGAGGGTCCCTATCTAATTTCATTCACGTCCACATCTTAACTTGAGGATTCTGTGGACGAAACATATTCTGTATATTTTTTCTCCTGGAGCAAAGACCAGAGAGGCCTTAGCTCTACTTCCATTACCTACATGAAGACCACAAGCACTTCTTCCTAAAGAAGGTCTATTCCTGAGTGATTAAAAACTGCTGGTAATTTTTAAATACTTAAAGAAATAAATACTTATGTACATAAACACAAAGAGACCTTGAGAAGAAATGAGAAAAATTAGCATGGGTTACTTCTGAGCAATAGAGTTTTTAAGTGGTCTTGGTTTTCTTATTTATATTTGTTCTATTTTTCAAATACTTTAAAATAAATAATTAGTACTTTATAATAAGACAGGTTTTTCTGGTTTTTGTTTGTTTTTATATAAAGGAAAGGCTTCAAGGAGGCAGCAGAGTGGGCGGATGTTTGGACCACCAGAAGCTTCAGTCTGCAGGAGCTGTCCCCGCCTGGCTTGTTTGCTGTGTGTACTGACCACTCTCTACCTCCCGTCTCTGTCCCCAGTCTCTGGTACAGTGGCATGTTTCTCTGTACCTGGGTGGGCTCTTAGAAGGACATGGCGCTGTTTTGTGTGAGCAAATACTTTAGTTAGGTAAATGTTTTCACATCTCTAGTTCTACACACACACACACACACACACACACACACACACACATACACACATTTTTTGTACTTGGAGTTTTGTGAAGAGTGTAGAGCTTGGCTCTCAGTTCAGGCTGTCAACTTGACTGGGTTTAGAATCCCCTAGAAGACAACTCTCTAGTGTGTCTGGGGACAGGTTAACGGACTGCACCCCCAAACAGTGAGCCAAAGAAATCCTTGCTTCCCTAAGGTGCTTTCCTCGGGCATTTTGTCAGAACAATGAAAAGAGAAACTAATGCAGAGTCTGATACAGGTGTGACTGAGTGCTGGAACACTCACCTCCCATGCATGAGGAAAGAAAATAAGAAAGGAGGAGAACACCAGAAATAGAGAGTGTGGCACAGCACAAGAAGCTTCTTTTAATTTTTATTTTATTTCAGTGTATGTGTGTGTGTGTGTGTGTGTGTGTGTGTGTGTGTGTGTGTGTCTGTGTGTGTATGGAGATCAGAGGATCTCTTCAGGGAGTCAGTTCTCTCCTACTACCATGTGGGTCCCAGGTTTGGCAGCAAGCACCTATATCCACTGAGCCATCTCACTGGCCCACAGAAAGTTTTTTGGACTGAACTGAATTTGTTTGTTAGGTTGATTCGTACCCTCAAACCGTGAGCCAAAAATGAACTTTCTCCATTAAGTTCTCTTATCGGGCATTTTATCACAGTCATGGCAATGTGTAATGGATACGTTGTGGCTATGATCTGAACTTCTGTCTTCTCCCACTGCTGTGTTGAAAACAATTCTATTCAGGCAGTAATAAGAGGCAGAGCCATCAACAGGTGATAGACCCTGAAGGCTGTCCCCTCATGGATGGGACTAACACTGCCAGTCACAAAAGGGCAAGTTGGGACCCTTTTCTGTCCTCATCCTTCTACGTTCAGTCACAGGAAGAAGAAGCAATATTCTTCCTCTGAGGATGCGGCATTCAAAACACTATCTTGAAGTATAACTCCCAATTCTGTTGCCTAGATGTTAGACTTCCCAGCCTCTAGATCTGTAAGCCAATGTGTGGTTGATATATTGTGCACCCCAATAAACTTATCTGGGGGTCAGAGAACAGAACAGCCACTATAGTAAACATAGGTTTAGGCAGTGGTAGCACATGCCTTTAATCCTAGCATTCCAGAAGCGGAGATCCATTTGGATCTCTGTGAGTTCAAGGCCACACTTGAAACAGCCAGGCATGGTGACTCACACCTTTAATCCCAGGAAGTGATGACAGGAAGCAGAAAGGTATATAAGGCCTGAGGACCTGGAACTAGGGCTTTTTAGGCTTTTTAGCTTTTAGGCTTTTCGCAGCAGTTCATCTGAGATCCATTCGGATGAGGACTCAGAGGCTTCCTGTTTGAGGAAACAGGATTAGCTGAGAAGTTGGTGAAGTGAGGTTGGCTGTGGCTTGTTCTGCTTCTCTGATCTTTCATAATTCACCCCAATATTTGGCTCCTGAGTTTTTTTTATTGATAAGACCATTGACGATTCATGTTACACCAATGCATTCTCTTCATTGCTATTATGTAGTCTGTGGTATTCTGTCACAGTGGCGCAAATCATTCAAAAACAAATGTTTTCCAGCTCTATCCCTAGCTTCTCTGCCAGCCATCGGCTGACATTCTTTTCTTTCCTTTTTGTTTGGTTTGGGGGTTTGTTTTTGTCTTTTGATACTGAGTTGCGTGTAGCCCAAGCTTCTAACTTGCTATATAGCTGAGCATGGCCTGATGCTTTCACCTCCCAAGTTCAGGGGTCAGTGCATGTACCATCACACTCTGCTCCTCCTCCATCCTCACCTAACATGGAATGGCATCACATCCCACAGTCACCACAAATAGTACTTTACTCCTCTCCCCATCCATGCTTCTGTCTGCCCTGTGTCCTCTCATTGGAAGAGGTGTTTGTGTTCTCCATCTTCTCTCATTCTTGGTGAAATCTGCTCTTTCCCTCCACTCTGCTGTCATCTGTATGGGATAACTAGAGAGAATCTTCCATTTCTACCTACTGTTTATCACTACTAAGTCACAGCCAGGGCCTTTACTAGGTGATGAGAATGTAAGGGAAATCAAAATGCAATAATCTCAGGAAACAAACAAGAGGAAAAGACTTTGTGGTAGAATGTGGTGGCACTGTGAAGGGGTAAACCCAGAGACGTGGACAATGAGGGGTATGAAGGGGTAAGCATGATGATGTGGACAGTGAGGGGCTATGAAGAGTCATGGAAGGCCATAGAGACCACTCAAAGTATTTGAACTTTATCCCAGGTATGGGAGAAAACCGAAGGGCAACATTTAAACAGAGAAGGGAGGGATCTGGCCTTCCATGACTCTCCATCATGTGGCTATCGTCACATCTTCCTCTGAAAGCCTCTCTACAAAACTGTGTTCTTGACATCTGCTGACCTTAACCCTGGGTGTTTGCTGCTTCCCTGAGCCTTTTTTCCTGGAGTCCCTTTTCATCCTAGAGATGCCTTTTCCTACCACCTTCATAGCCCCTTACTGGAGACAGGAGGGTCCCTGGAGCTTACAGTCTAGCTACATCCATGAGCTCCCAGGTCAATGAGAGACTCCTATCTCGGCCTCCCCAGGGTTGGTACTACCAGCTCATTCTGCCATGCCGACCTTGTTATGTGAGTTCTGGGGATCCGAACTTAAGTCCCCCTGCTTGTGTGGCAAGCACTTTACCCAGGGAGCCATCTCCTCAGCCCTGTGTTCTCTTTTGTTCTCACTGATGCATAAGGAATGAAGTACAGAAGGAGAGGAAAGAGGCTGAGCAAGAAGACAGGCTCAAAGTTTTCACTCCAAGTCAAGTGAGAGTCAGCAGCAGCTTAGACAAGAGTAAGGCAAGGGTCAGGGTGAGAAAAGAGCCAACCTGAGATGCGTGCCGAAGGTCAGCCTGGTGGAGCCTGTGCATGAGTTAGAGATGGTGGTGAGGGGAAGGCGACACTCCAGGATGACTCAGGAGTTCTGGTACAGGCAGCTAGAGGGATGATAATGCCATTCCTTGAATTAGGGACATAGAAGGAGGATTGGAGCCAGCTGGCAGTTGGGTACAGCAGGGAATTAAGTTTTCTTTTAGAAATGCTAAATTTAAGATTCCAATGAGACGCTCTGATGGAGATGTCAAGCTGATAGTTGGGTATAACAACATGGGTTCTATGAAGAAAATTCTGAAATGCTGCTCCACTTAAGAGGCATCATTATAGCACTGATATTTATGCCATGGGAGTGTTCAGACGAAGACAATCTTCATGGATGAGACTGGAGGGGGAAGGAGAGGAGGGGGAGAGAAAGGGAAGACAGAAAAGTTGGGATCTCAAAACAAGGCCTGGGGCTCTTAAGCCTTCAGAGGTCCTGTCCAGAAAGAAGAACCAGTCAAACTGTGATTAAAGAAAAGCAGGGATACATAATAAATCCAAGAGAGCATTTATGCTTTGTGGTTTGAATGTGAAATGTCCCCAATAGGCTCATGTTTAAACACTCATTCCCCAACTAGTGTTCATGAAGGCTGTAGAACCTATCAGTGGCACCTCAGTGGAGGAAGTCTGCTATTGGTGGCACACTTTGAGGTTTGATCACGTGGCCCCACTTCCTGTTCAATCCTTCCTTCCTAACCACAGACAAAATGTGACCAGACACCTCCCACTCAGGACACCAGGTCTTCCCCTCTGTGACAAACTGTATCTGCTTGAACTCTAAGGAGAAATAAATCATCCTTACATAGTTGTGTCTCATCAGGTATTTTTCTCACAGCAAAAAGTAAGTAACTAACATCTATACTGATGTCATGAAACTCAAGAAACAGTGTCTTGCAAGAGGCTGAGGGGCAAACATGCCATTTACAACAGAAAGGCCAACACAACACCAGAAACCCACCATGGGTTTAGGGTGATTGAGAATGGAGAGCAGTTTCGTCAGGAAGTATTATGAGCCAGACTGAGCAAACTGAATAGTCTGTGGGGACACAAGGATGGCATGGGAAGACTTGAGAGACATTTTGTTGACAATGAGGCTACAGGTTAAAAGGGGGTTGTATGACAGTGGAGGCTTTGTGAAGAGGGGGATACTCTAACAGATTTGTGTATTTGGTGGTAATGAACACTTTTTTCTTTTTTGAAACAGGGTCTTACTACGTAGCTGAGGCTGGCTTCCAACTTACAATTCTCCTGCCTCAGCCCCCAAAAAGCTGGGATTACAGGCTCAGGAATAAACTTTAAATTGGGAGGGATGGATGATTCGGGTGAGAGAGGAATCATGAAGAAGAAAGATCCTGAGGCTCTTTAAGGGGGACGTTTTCCACCCCAGAAGGAGAGATGAAAAATGTCCACGCTGTTTTCATTTCCAGAAAAGTCTTCCTTTTGATGGCCTCTTGTTCTAGAGCACTGTAAGTGTAGGGATGTTTTTTTTTTTTTTTTTTAAGTGTCTGGAACAGGCTTTCCAGTTTGCCGACACCTACAGTTACTGAAGCCTCTCCTAGAAGCTCGGAGAGTACTGAAAGCCACAGTGTGAACTGTTTTACAAACTTATGGAAACAAATGCATTTGATTATCCTGATTCACCAGTTGTGAGAGGCAGCAGATTTAGTGACTCTGTATATAAAACTTTTGACAATTTATGGAAAAATAAGGAAAATTATGATGCTGGTTGGTTTCCCCTAGCATCTCTGGATAGATTGACAAAGAAAAGGAATGAACTCGGTGATAAAATTAACCAACTTCTAGCATCTCAGAATATGGTGAAAGACAGTAATGAACTCAGTGATAAAATCGACTGGCTCCAGATGCGCATAAACAGTCTAAAGGTTTCTAAGTGTGCCCTGGAAGAGAATCTTCTCTCCGCAGCCACAGAGCTCACATTGTGGAAAATCAAACCAAAGCCCTCATTATAAGCTTGGCTGAATTACAAAGAAATCAAGTCCCAGCCTAGAAGGATGTCAGCAGTTAAAGTAAGGGTGTTAATTGGTAAAGAACGGGATCCTGTAACTTGGGATGGGAATGTGTGGGGGGACCCTAGGCAGGCTGAGAACTTTGAACCCTCAGATTTTCAAGGGTTTAATCTCATCTGAGGAAGCAGTCTCTCTACCCACATCAGAAGATGTCTTCCTACCCCCACCCCAAAATATTGTCTTTTCTGCCTTTGACTGAGAAAGTCCATCCTTCATTGTCTGCTAAACCAGCAGTGACTTTTCCCTGAAGGAGATGCCAGGCATGACAATATGGATGTCCCTTGGGGTCCTCCAATAGTTGCCTCTAGACTTGTAACCAGACTAAAGGCTAAGCAGGCTCATAGAGAGGAGTCAGAAAGTGAAGTCCATGAGGAGGTGCACTGCACTACTAAAGAGCTGATGAGTTTGCTAACTCATTCAAGCAGAAGTCTAGGGAATATGTGTAGGAATAGATTTTAAGTGTATGGGATAATGGTAGAGGAAATACAGAATGGGTAGTAGAGGAAGGTAGTTATAAATACCAGCTAAGGCCACATGACCATTTGCAGAAATGGGGATTATAACTGACATGAATGTTTCTGTCATATTTTGTTAAGAATGTATTTGCACAGGTATTTGTGTTTTCTTTCCTCAATTTCTTTATCATGTAATATAACATCAATGAAGTGATTAAGTGGTTAATCATATTTTAAATTAGAGATACTAAAAGAATGTCCCTCAAGGGACATTGCCACCTATTCTAAAATTTATAGTGTGTTTATGATTATACATGGGATAGTTATATAATGTTAGGTATGATTACAGTCTGATTATTGTTTTCATTTGGAAATTAATCACGATGTAAGGAAACATGGTTGTGTGTCAAGTTGACAAGGAGTGGGCTTGTGATGGCTATTCTTGGTGTCAACTTGACTACATCTGGTATTAACTAAAACCATTAACTAAAACTGAAGGGGCTGAGTATGCCCATGGGAGATTTTTTTCTTAATTAAACCATTTGAATTGGGAAGAACCAAGTTTAATCCAGATCATCTGAGGAGAGAAGATCCACCTTTAATCTGGGCCACAGCTTCTGCTGGCAGCCTATGTAAAGGACATGGAAGATGAGAGCTTGCTCTTTGCCTGCTTCTGCTCACCCTCCTCTGATGGCAAACCCAGTCCTTCCTTCCCTGGCATTAGATCCTACTTATTCGAAATTCCAGTGCATACTAAAGACCAGCTGAGACATCCAGACTCATGGACGGAACGACTACCGGATTCATGAACTTTCTGTTCATAGACAGCCATTGTTGGATTAGAAGGACCACAGCCTGTAAGCCAGTCTAAGAAACCTCATACATACACACACACACACACACACACACACACACACACACACACACACACACATCCTATTAGTCCTGTTCCTCCAGAGAACCCTGACTAACACAGGATGAACGTGCCAGTTATGACAGAAAGGCCCACACAACACCAGAAACCCACCATGGGTTTAGGGTGATTGAGAATGGAGAGCAGTTTCCGTCAGGAGGTATTACGAGCCAGACTGAGCAAACTGAATAGTCTGTGGGGACACAAGGGTGGCATGGGGAGACTTGAGAGACATTTTGTTGACGATGAGGCTACAGGTTAAAAGGGGGTTGTATGACAGTGGAGGCTTTGTGAAGAGGGGGATACTCTAACAGATTCGTGTATTAGTGGTAATGAACATTTCTTATTTTTTGAAACAGGGTCTTACTACATAGCTGAGGCTGGCCTCCAATTCACAGTCCTCCTGCCTCAGCCCCCAGAAATCTGGGATTACGGCTCAGAAATAAACTTTAAGTTGGGAGGGATGGACGATTCAGGTAAAAGAGGAATCATGAAGAAGAAAGATCTTGAAGAAGAGCAGAGTTAGGCACTTCAGAGGGGGAGATTTTCCACCCCAGAAGGATGGATGAAAAATGCGAACCTTTGTGCTGGCTAGTTTACATCAGCCTGACACAAACTAGAGTCACCAGAGAGGAGGGAGCCTCAACTGAGAAAATGCCTCCGTAAGATCTGGCTGAGAGCTATTTTTTAGTTAGCGATTGATGGGTGGAACCAAGCCCATTATGGATGAGTTCTTCCCTTGACTGGTGGCCCTGGTTTCTATAAGAAACCAGACTGAGCAAGTTATAAGGAGCAAGCTAGTAATCAGCACCGCTTCATGCCTCTGCATCAGCTCCTGCCTCCAGCTCCCTGCCCTGCTTGTGTTCCTGTCCCGACTTCCTTTTATGATGAACTGTGATGTGGAAGCATAAACTGAATAAACCCTTTCCTCCCCAAGTTGCTTTGGTTATGGTGTTACATCACAGCGGTTAGTAACTCTAACTAAGACACCCTCTGTGATCACACAGGTATACTCATAGTTCTAGCAGCTGGAGACAGAGGGGAGCTCTCTGCCACTGGTTTCCATTTCACGAAGAACAAAATGAAGAAGAGAGTTATTACAGCATTCTCTTTTCCTCTAGGCATAACCTGACCATCCCCCTGCCATTGGGGAGGAGAGATCACTTTGGCCTGGTTATCATGGAACAAATAAAGAAAAACAACACAGAGGTAACTAGGTTTAGAGTAAAGGTAACTGGGATACTGGCACTCCTTAGAAGGGATGGGAGGGCCATTAAACCCTCTCCTGGAATTGCACATGTCATTCTCTCCTGTCCTTCAGAGCTAGTGATCATAGGAGATGCTGGGAAGTGAGGGATTAATTGAAAGGAGTGCAGGAATGAGCCCCTTTATATCACCACAGTGGCTTCCTAAAGGACCTCCCATGCAGATCACAGCCCAGCTCCACAATTCTTCAGCTACTCGTCCCTTGAGGGATGCCCCGAGAACTTGCTGTGCTGTGGAACCCTCCTCTGAACCTCTACCTATGGAGGCTGTGATGGCAGTTCTTGGCTGTCAATTTGACTGCATCTGGAATTAACTAAAATCTAAAAATAGAGGGCACACCCATGCTTAATTTGAAGTGGGAAGATCTACTTCTAATCTGGATCTTTGAAGTAGGAAGACATGCCTTTAATCCAGATCATTTGAGCCAGGAAACCTCACCTCTAATCTGGACCACACTTTCTGCTAGAAGTCTGTATACAGACTTGGAAGAAGGAAGCTTTTGCTCTTTGCCTACTTGCTCATGCCCTGCTAGCAAGTCCATTCCTTCACTGGAATTACAGCAACGGGTTCTCAACAGGGTCCTCCCACTGTGTCCCTTTAATACAGTTCCTCGTGTTGTGGTGATCCCCAATCATAAAATTTTTTCGTCGCTATTTCATAACCATAATTTTGCTACCATTATGAATCCTAATATAAATATTTTTGGAGATAGAGGTTTGCCAAAGGGGTTACAACCCACAGGTTGAGAACCACGGCATTAGAGCTTACCTGTTCAGGATTCTGGTGTACACTGAAGACCACCTGAGATGTCCAGCCTCTTGAACTGAACAACTACTGGACTCTTGAACCTTCCATTCATAGGAGGCCATTGTTGGACTAACTGGACTCACAGCCTGTGAGTCATTCCAATAAATCCCCTTTCTGTTGCACGAATCTTAAAAGTTCTTATTAATAAAATCAAACCTGAAGCTAGGTATTGGGGTGAATGCTCGAAGATCAGAGAAGCAGAACAAGCCACAGCTTCCTCACCTTGCTAGTTCCTCAGCTGATCCTGTTTCCTCAGACTGGAAGCTTCTGAGTCCTCATCCAGAATGAATCTCAGCTGAACTGCAGCTCAAAAGCCTAAAAGCTTAACCAGGCTAGTTGCTGGTTTTCATGCCTTTTATACCTTTCTGCTTCCAGCCATCACTTCCTGGGATTAAAGGCTCTTGTTACCACACCTGGCTGTTTCCAGTATAGCCTTGAACTCACAGAGATCCAGACAGATCTCTGCCTCTGGAATGCTAGAATTAAAGGCGTGTGCTACCACTGCCTAACCTCTATGTTTAATATTATGGCTGTTCTGTTCTCTGACCCCAGATAAGTTTATTAGGGTGCACAATATTTTGGGAACACAATATCACCACACCTTTCTGTACATCTAGAGATTCATTCTGTAAACTGCTACTGTAGACAATCCTGACTAATACAGTGGTCCATGCTCCAGGCCCTCCATTGGGCGTCCACAGGCTTCCTCCTCCTAGTCCTCCCTTTGCCTCCTCCTAGTCCTCCCTTTGCCTCCTCCTAGTCCTCCCTTTGCCTCCCCCTTCCTCCCTCCTCTACCTTTTACTGAAGTTCTTGCAGCTTATCCATTACCCTCTCCAAATGCTGTGAAAACTCACTGTTATGTCTTTCTTCAGTCTTCCGCCCAACTGCCTTCCCTCTTGGAGAAGTTCCAGTCAGCTTCCCCTTTTCCACCGACTGGCTTCCTCCATTAAGTTCACTTCTCCTGCCTAGTGCCTACTTTCTTTAAAACATTATGAAAGGCTGACGTTGTCTTATACTACAAGCATTGCCCTTGGGTACGAATGTTCTTCTACACCTGTGCTGTGTCTGTCTGTAAAGAAGGAAATAATGAAAGCAGGGAGGGTCAAGTGGAGAGAAGAGGAAGTAAAGTAGTCCACATGTGGAGGCACCTCGACCCCAGAGGAGCCCCCAGCTCCTCCAGCGCCTACAGGATCCCAGGCTAACACTGCCCTCGGGTCCCCCTGTCTTCCTCGGTGCCTCCCTATAGATGTGCGCCCAGTAATGGCGTCAAATCTTAAGTAGCAGCTCCAGCTCAGAAAAGCAATGCAAGGGGAGTGAAAGAAACAGGGCAGAGAGATGAAAACGTAACGTTGAAAAATTCATGCACCCGGGAACATGTGCGCTTTGCCTCCTATAGGCCCATCTGATAGGAGCCTAGCAAAGGCCTGGCTTTCCGGCACATGCAGAGACCGTGGGAGGCCCATCCCAGTGTCTGAGGGTCACTGAGAAATGACCAGGAGTGGTGAGCTTTCCCCGTGTGTGCAAGAGAGCCACACTTGCTTCTAAGGACCTGGGTTGTCTGGGTGAAGCGTGCAAAAGGACGAAGGAAGGAGAGGCGTCATCTACTTTCTACCTCCTTCGTCTCCTGATGAAGACAGCCCAGCAGACTTCCATCTCCTCAGGACTCACAGGCCCTGTGTGAGTTACAACCCTGAGAGTCTGGGCAGGACCCTGGGCCAGAGCCCTGGACCTGGATGCACTGTTTGCTCTGAGTCTAGGCTAGACGAGATGAAGGTCCTTGGCTTAGCTACTTGCAAAATCTCCTTCCCAACCCTGGCTCCTTACTCCCCTTCGAAAGCACTGCAGAGGCTGCCTCTGATTAATGTTGTGCGGTGATATACACAGGAGCTGGCTCCGGATCCCTGGCAAGCCGCCCTGCGCCCTGCGGAGAGGAGGCTCCGCCTGCCCGATGGCGACCCCTGGCGGCCGGCGGAGACACTGCGAAGAGCTGAGAAAGTTTTCGTTGTTTTTGGTTTTTGTTTGTTTGGTTGGTTGGTTTGGTTTGTTTAGGAGTGGGCTGGTGTCGAGTGAACCTCTGTAATCCCAGCTACCTAGGAGGCTGAGGCAGGAGGATCACAAGTTCAGGCCAGCCGGGACAAATGAATGAGACCCCTGTCCCTAAAGGCTGGGGTTGTAGGTCTCTCTTTTTTTTTTTTCGTTTTTTTTAAATTTTATAATTAATTTAATTTTACATATCAGCCACGGATTCCCCTGTCCTCCCTCCTCCCACCCATCCCCGCCCACCCCCCAATCCATCCCCCATTCCCACCTCCTCCAAGGCAAGGACTCCCCTGGGGATTCAGCTCAGCCTGGTAGATTCAGTTGAGGCAGGTCCAGTCCCCTCCTCCCTTCACCTAGGCTGAGCAAAGTGTCCCAGCATAGGCCCCAGGTTCCAAAAAGCCAGCTCATGCACTGAGGACAGGTCCCAGACCCCACTGCCTGGGGGCCTCCCAAACAGTTCAAGATCATCGACTGTCTCACTTATCCAGAGGGCCTGACCCAGGAGGTCCCTTGTAGAGCATCTGCCTGGTCTAACTCAGGCCTCAGGTTCAATCCCCAATGCCAATAATAATAGTTGTAGTAGTAGTAATAGTAATAATAATAATAATAATAATAATAATAATAATAATAATAATAATAAATGATGAACAAATAAAATGTTATAAGAAGGAGAGAAGACAGGGTAAGATATGCAGCCCAGATGGAGCAGTGCAAGAGGCAGGGACTGAAGGGAAAGGCAATTTTGCTGTTTTACAGTACACGCAGGAAGAAAACATTCTGTTGGAAGTGGTGGGGGCTGAGAAGGGTAACTGGAGAGGAGGAAAGTGGAAATGTGAAAATCTGTTGGTAGTCAGAATGGAATCTGTTTAATGTAGTTCTTTCACAAATAACACTTACGAAGAGCTCCCCTCCTTTGAACCAGGTTTCCTTCCATCTTCAGCATTGATCCCATTTTCTCTCCTATGATTCCCATCAGGCTGTGTTTTGGAAGAGGATTCTTTTGAGGAAGCTAAAATCTATACTACCTGCTTCCAGTGCCTGCAGTAAACCTGGCTTCTAGGAGTCAAGAGGCACCCTGGACACATGCAGTTGGCTACCTGTTTGATGTTGAACAATTTTCTCAACACCTCCTGAGAGCAAGGACGAGCCTATGAGTAGCAAATGAAAAAGCCACCCCTCGGTTTCCCATCCTTCCCTGTCAATTCTCACAGCACCTCCCTCAAGCCCATGACTGACTGTGCAAACCCACCAGGCATTAGAGTGCATCCTGTACATTTGCTGTGCAAGGAACCAATTGGCACACAGTTGACCAGCTTGGGAAGGAGCCTGATGCTTTTGGTCAGTTCTCAAAATTTTCAAATCAGTGTCTTTCACTTTGGTTAAGTTTGCCCTGATGCTCAAGGCCTCCTTGAAGGAGTTTCCTCCATGAAGTTCTCCAGAGAAGCACCCCACCCCCAACTCTATAGTCATCGAAGTGGGCCATACCCAAGGGAAAAGTAAGTAATGAACAATTAAATACTTGGTGGGTGACATTTCCTGGGGAGACACGGACAAATACCTTTTTACACAAGGTTGCATCCATTTCCAGCTTAGTAAAACCATGTGTTTATTTCAGGATCATGGGCAAAGTATGGTGAGTCCAAGGCAGCTGGATTGCTGAAGAGCTCACCCCAGCTTAGGTGAGGACTCAGAAAAGCTGCATCCCTAGAGTTCCCTTAAAACTGGCAAGCCACTTGGCCAAAGATTTTTCTCTTTCCCAGAACCCATATATCCTCAAGGAAGACCTTTGTGAGTCTTAGAACGTTCTTGCAAGTTGTTAAGTGCACCTCCAGCATTCTCTCTATGAGGACACGTTTCAGTCTGAAGAAGTGTCTTAGTCACTGTCCTACTGCCATGAGAAGACACCATAACCAAGACAATTCTTATAAAATGAAGCATTTAATTGGAGTCCTGCTTACAGTCTCAAAGGGTTAGTCTAGATTACCACGGCAGAAACCAGACAGGCATGGCCCTGGAGTAGTAGCTGAGAACTTTAAATCCTGATCCACAGGCTGCAAGCAGAGAGAAACCTGGAATGGGTTTTTGAAACCTCAAAGCCCACCCCCAATGACACACCTCCTCCAACAAGGCCACATCCACTCCAACAAAACCACACCTTCTAATCCTTCCCAAATATTTTCACTCCCTGACGACTAAGCATTCAAAATATACAAGCCTATGGAGCTGTTCTCATTCAAACCACCACACGGAGATAGCTACATAGTGTGGTTCTAGATGAAAGTGGAGGAAGGTCAGCTGAGAGCACCCCCTGGTAGTATAGGAAATCAGAATGTGGTTAAACAGATTCAGAACCAATTCCTGAGCCACAGGAACAATAACTGGTCTAGGTTCTCTGAGGCAGTGGGCTGCTTCTGCCCTCTAATTCAGCTGAGCCTCTAGAAGAGCACATCACAGGGCGTGTCATCAGAACAGAGGAGGAGAATGCTCAGATGGCCTGACTGCTCAAAGGCAAGAGTCTTCTAGGGCACAGAACCATCTCTAGTCCCGGAATCCTAAAGCTTATCTTGGGAATGCCTCCCATCCAAAGACGCCATCTCTGAGAGTCTAATCTGCCACTAAGTTACCAGCAATAAGCAAGAGATGAGAACATGGGCCCTTCCTCCTCACGCTCACCTGCCCATCCATTCATTCACTCTCTCAGTTATCTATCCAGCCTTTTATAGTCTTTCATCCACATGTTTGTGGAGGCCAGAGGTTGACAGTCAATGTCTTCTTATATTGCTCCCCACCTTGTGTTTTGAAACAGGCTCTCTCACTCAATCTGGAGTTCACTGATTCAGCTAGACTAGCTGGCCAACCAGCCCATGTCCACTTCCCCAGCACTGGGATTACAGGTGCATACTACCACATCTTTTTATGTGAGCACTGGAGATCTGAACTCAGGTCCTCAAACTTGCATAGAAAGCACTTTACCAACTGAGACATCAGCCCAGCTCCCATTCTTGCAGCTTTTTATTTAGTGATTAGTATGTACTTGGCATGGGGTCTTTGCTGTCACAAGGACAAGATAACTGTGATTTCTTCCTCTTCTAGGCAAGATTCTGAATGACATGATTCAATTGTCAAGGACCGCACTATTGTCCTATCCCTGTACGAGTGTGATGGGTCAGCTAGAGTTCCTCTGGGCATTATAGAAAATGCAGACACAGGGCCTTGAATGTCACAGAGTCCACTATTACCAAACTCCTCTATTGAATCTAATTGTTTAGACTTTACAGATACACCCACTCACCCACTTTCTGAAGCCAGAAATGAGCATGGGACACAGTGTACCAGCACTGTAGAACTGGGGACAGATCTGCCCAGCTTCACCTCACTTTAGACCTCTGGAGATTAACATGTGAGCTGGTTCCAACAGCACCTCCAACCAAGGTACCCTGGGTGGGTACCTAGAACATTCCTGTAGCCCTTTTCTCTGCCTTCTGCCACTCCCTCCCTCCATGGGATTTGCATAAGTCCATGGCTTTACAATGTTCTCTGAATTGTATTTGTGTGTTGTTAACAGTGGTGGCAGAATGCTGTATAATTATCCCCCAATTCATCAGGCTCCTTAACAGGCAAATGCCTTTTTTCACCCAATAAGTTTCACTGGCTGAGGCACCAATCGGCCTGGTTGCTACGGAAACCAGAACGTTTCTCTGTTTCAATGGTATGTTGAAAGTACTGCGTGTGTGAGTGCACACATATGGTGACTGCTTGCTTTCTACACCCTTTCTACTTTTCCTACCTCTGCTGACCTGCCTGGCATTGTCCCCACATCACATGTTTCCCGATGGTTCCCCCTCATCCACAGCCCTGCTTGTCCCTTTGCTGCCTCTCCCCCTGCCTCCACCTCCCCCTACCCTTCCATCTGGTGTTCTCAGCTGCCTGAAAAGAAATACCAGTTGGCTTTGCATGAAATCGAAGAGGGAGAGAGAAATAAAAGGTAATTGTGGAAACAAAGCTCTGCAAAAGGCTTTGGCCAGCCAGGTGTTTTCTGCTGGAAGGCCAGTGGTTTCAGCTGGCCACTCTCCTGGCACAGGCGCGACTCGGAGAGGAAGAAGAGGACAGAGAGTGGGCAGCTCAGTGCAGGAGTAAAGGGGACCAAGTTTCAGATCTTGACGGCACCATCTGCTGCTGCTGCTCTTGGGCACCAATGAAGACACCTCCCCCACCCCCCAAGTCCCTGCATTTGGCTCAAGGACTGTGGGAGATGGGGAGAGCTCTGTTGAGACTTATTTGTTTATGCATTTATTCAACACAACGTTTCCTGACTGCTCAGTCCACGCCAGGTGCTGTTCTAAGCACTGGGAGACACAGATGGCCCTGTCCTCAAGATGTGTGACCTACTCTCAGGTAATCTCCAAGGCAGCACAGAGAAGGGGAGAGGCTGTGTGGTGCATGGGAGGGAGAATAATTAGAGCTGGAATCTCAGGCCACAGTTCCTAGCTGTGACCTTGGGTAACTGACTAACTGCCTTTAAGACTATTTCTTCTTCCCTAAAAGTAGTGTCATTGTGAAGCTATTTCTGAAGATTAAATAAAATAATGAATATTTATCAGTATACTCAGTGTCTTAGTCACTGTTCTGTTGCTGTGAAAAGACACCATGGCCATGGCAACACTTATAAAGGAAAGCATTTAATTGGTGTCTTGCTTACAGTTTCAGAGATTTATCATCATGGCAGGGAGCATGGCACTGAAGAGCTATATCCAAATCTTCAGGCAGCAGACAGAGAGACTGGCCATGACATGGACTGTTGAAACCTCAAAGCCCATCCCCAGTGACATATTTCCTCCAACAAGACCACACCTCCTAATCCTTCTAATTCTTCTCAAATGGTGCCACTCCCTGATTTAAATATATGAGCCTATGGGGGCCGTTCTTAATTAATTAAACTATCACATTCCACTCTCTGGTCTCCACAGGCTTATAGCCATATCATAATGCAAAATGCATTTAGTCTAACTTCAAAAGTCCCCATAGTCTTTCACGGTCTCAACACCGTCCAAAGTTCAAAGTCTCTTCTGAGACTCATGGCATTCTCTTAACTGTAACATCTGTAAAATCAAAATCAAAAAGCAGATCCCATACTTCCAACATACAATGGGACAGAATATATATTACCATTCCAAAAGGGAGGAAAGGGAACATAGTGAGTGTACTGGATAGTTTTATGTCAACTTGACATAAGCTAAAGCCATCTATCTGAGCAGAGGGAACCTCAATTAAGAAAAATGCCTCCATAAGATCAGGTTGTAGGCAAGTCTGTAAGGCATTTTCATAATTAGTGATTGATGGAAAGGGCCCAGCTCTTTATGGGTGATGCTATCCCTGGGCTGGTGTCCTGGGTTCTATAAAAAAAAATAAAAAAAAAAAGCAGGCTGAGCTAACCATAGGAACAAGCAGTAAGCAGCACCCCTCCATGGCCTCTGCATCAGCTCCTGCCTCCAGGTTCCTGCCCTGCTTGATGTTCTTTCCTTTGATGATGAACAGTGATGTGGAAGTGTAAGCCAAATGAACTCTTCCTTTCCCAAGTTGCTTTGGTCATGGTGTTTTGCCACAGCAATAGAAATCCTAACTAAGACAGTGAGGAAATATTGGACCAAAGTAAGACCAAAAAACCAGCAGGGCAACCTCCAAACTCTGCGTCTCCATGTCTGATATCAAAATGCTCTTCAGATCTCCAACTCCTTTCAGCTTTGTTGACTGTGACACACTTCTCCCTCTTGGGCTGGTTCCACTCCCTGTTAGCAGGTCTTGTTGATAGGTATCCCATAGCTCTGGCATCTCTAACATCTTGGAGTCTCCAACAAACACCAGGCTTCATTGTGCGTAGCTTCATGCAACAGTCTCTCTGAACTTCCATGCAGGGACATCCCTGACACATGCCTGGCCTCAGTGGCTTTCCTTGGCCATGGAGGGAGATTCCTTTCTTGTATCCTGGACTCTAACATCAGAACCTCATGGCTGAAGCTGCCAAGTTTTGCTGTTTGCTAAGACTGGAACAAGTCTCCCTCATTCAAATGCATTTTTATCAGCTTTCTGTTTCCTTCACTGCTTAAGCTTTTCTTTAATTCCTTTTCACAAGTTGGAAACTTAGCTGGGTGGGGTGCTGCCCTGAGGTCACCACTCCCTTTTTCTATTTAGTAGCGGTCTTTTCTTTAAACTTTTTATCTCTTTGAGCACTGGACTTAGCTCCATTATACTTCCTGGTGCATCCTTTCTTCTCAAACTGTACATTTTGCATTTTTCCTTGTTCAGCTTGTTCTTTTTCTTTATAGAGCAGAACAAAAGTGTCACAAATAACCACATGACAGAGTCAGTACTAGGCTGTCTTGAAATCTCCTCTGCCAATGCCATTAATCCAAAACTCTTCAATTTAGCCTCAGGCAGATTTTTTTTTTCTTGGACAAGGGCAGAAAAGTGCTGCCTTCTTTGCCAATATATCATAAGAGCAGTCTTTAGGCCATTTACTAATGTACTTCTCTGAAATGTCTTGAGCAAGGCCATCATGATCTACACTGTTCTCAGCACCACTGTCTTCCATGTTTGTACTAGTATGACCCACTAAGTCCTGTTCAAAGCATTCAATTGATTTTCTAGTCCAAAGTCCACATTCTGCCAACAAGCAGCATGGTCAGGCCTGTCACAGAAATATCTCACTCTTGGTATCAACTTGTCTTAGTTAGGGTTACTATTACTGTGATGAAACACCATGATCAAAAGCAACTTGAGGAAGAAAGGGTTTTTTTTTTTCCTCACAGTTTTATATAACAGTTCATCATCAAAAGCATTGAGGGCAGGAACTCAAGCAAGTCAGGAAACTGGAGGCAGGAGCTGGTGCAGAGGCCATGGAGGGGTGCTATTTACTGACTTGCTCCTCATGGTTTGCTCATTCTGTTTTCTTATAGAACCCAGGACCATCAGCCCAGGGATGGCGCCACCCAAAATGATCTGGGCCCTCTCTCATCAATCAGTAATTATGAAAATGCCTTGTAGCCAGATCTTATGGAAGCGTTTTCTCAGTTGAGACTTCCTCTTCTCTAATGACTCCAGTTTGCATCAAGTTGACATAAAACTAGTTAGTACAGTTGTTTGGCCCTGAAAGGGAAGTGACTGAATGACAAAAAAAAAAAAAAGATGCCTTGTGTGTAAAGCTGCTTCAGAGGGCACTACAAATTATGGGGCAGGGTTGGACATGGTAGCACATGGCTGTAGTTTCAGGCAAAATCAAGATCAATATATGTTTGAGCCAGCCTGGGATATACTGAGAGACCCAGATGAAAGAGGAGGAGAGGAGGAGGAAGGACTATGAGATTAGAGGAGGAAGCACCAATGAGGAGCCTCCAAGGCTGATGTGCTAATTCGATCATATTTGAAGGTTGAGAAGAAAGGTAAGTCAGGAGTAGGACTGGAAGCCTTGGTTTGCTCTTAACAAGGAAACAGAACTATAGGAGGTACTCTGGGTCATGTGGTACCTCCAATCCTCCTCTCCACCCCAAGCAAGCATTCTTGAACTTTATAATCTAAAGGATGTGATGCCATACCTTTCTTGTGCTTTGTATTTACACAGAGACAATGCTATCTCTGAAACAAAAGTTCCAAGGGAAACCAGAGAGACACAGGTAACAAGGCAGAGAGGGAAATGTGCTCAGTGCTTTCCCCATCCCACTTCTGTTTGCCCCAAAGCATCTGCCTCCACTGTGTCTATAGGGGTAAGAATGAGCATTTGTGTTTTAGGATGCTTATTTTTCTCAACAACTCCACAGAAGGGAGACTTTTCCAAACATTGATTCATATTCTTAATCTTTTCATAAATATTATAATAGATTACTTTCTACAGCTAGAAGGAAAATACAAAAATATTTTACTGGACTTGATGATGCTCTAAAAGATATATGCATATAGGAAACATTTTGTGTGATTGAATATCCACGTATGTGTGTGTGTGTGTGTGTGTGTGTGTGTGTGTGTGTACCAAAGGTCAACATTGAATATCTTCCTCAATACCTCTCCACTTCATATTTTGAGGCAAGGTCTCTTACTGAACCTTGAGCTTGCCAATTCTTCTAGACTGGCTGGTCAGTGAACTCCAAGGATCCTCCTGTTTCTGCTTCCCTAGCATTCGGCTTATAGGCACACACCACTGTGCCCAGTATGTAGGTACTGAGGATTGAACTAAGGTCCTTATTCTTGTTTGCCAAGCAGTTCACTAAAGAAAAAAAAAATTCTCCCATCTCCACAGCCCTGAGTAAAACATTTTAAAATGCAAATCTAGGCAAAGTTCTGGGTTTGTATTATGCTGTCTGAGCCTCACAACACCCACCTGACATAATTTCCCTCTGCCTTATAGCTTTTTTACACAGTAGAAAACTTAGGTCAGCAGTCAGGTGTCCACCTGACCTCAAAGCCCCATGTAGATTCACTGTTCGTGTTACTGACTAGAGCCAAAGGGTACTTCTTTGATCGATAACATCATTGTTTTTGATAAAAGTGGACTTGCCACCTCTGTCCTAATTTGCTTTCTATTCCTGTGATAACCATCATGGCCAAAAAGAATTTGAGGCAGGCAAGGGTTTATTTTAGCTCACAGGTTACAGTCTGTCATCAAGGGGAGCCAGGAACTGAAGCAGAGGCCAGAGAGGAATGCTGCTTGCTGGCTCGCTCCCCATGGCTCACTCAGCCTGCTTTCTTATACAACCCAGGACCATCTGAGTGGCACCACACACAGTGAGCTGGGCCCTCCCACATCCATCATTAACTGAGAAAATGTCTCCACAGGTCAATCTGGCGGATTCCTTAATGTCCTTGTGTCAAATTGACAAAAGCTAACCTACCTGCACACCTTCCTATCTCCTGAGCATAGAGCTGGTTCTCCATCATTTCATTCTGTCCCCTCATCCTCCAAGATTCCACATTCCCTTCCTCTCTGCCTCTCGTCATCTGAACCTCAGTTCTATTTATACAGCTCTGAACTCTGATTATTAAGAAGACATCACTGATACAAGAGTGCGAGAATCTGTGCACTGTGTTTTTATTCTCTTGATACTATCTGCTTCATAAAATGTCTGTTTGGTGGGACTGAAGGCAGTAAGACAAAGCAAATGATTAATTTCAAGTAGCAGAAGGGGGGAAATTTTGGGTCCAGTGAGATTTTTTTAGCAGCTTTATTGAGATGTGTTTGACATATAATGAACCACATACATTTAAAGTGTATAATGTGACAGGTGTTGACATATATAGATAGAAACCCAGAAGCCATCACTGCCCTCGAGACAATAAGTGTCTCTGTCATCTTCAAAAGTTTCCTCTACTTAGGACAACTGAGGTTTTGAAATATTTGAAATTGGGTCAGTTCCTAAGCAACATGACTGTGGATAAAGTGGCCCCAGTAACCATGGCAGGGCTCCATGACATTTTTGTGAACTAAATGTAGCTTCACAATCAAGTGATTTTTTTTTTAATCTGTTCACAATTCTAGAAGTAATTCTGGGGGGAAATTAGCTGGCTACAGACATATTTGCCAAAAATCATGTGGAGAAGATAATCTCCAGAAAACACGCCATGTACCTGATAGTGCATTCTACACAGCCCTGGTCAGAAAAATATGTCTGCATTTAAAGTGGGAGAAAATGTACAATGGAAATTTTCAGCCTAACAAAGCTCAACTTCCAGCCCCATGGACCACATCAACAGACATCACAGCAGGTGAGCTCACCACAGACCCAACAGGGCCAGAAGGAGAGAGCCAAGGAGGAACCCCATTCCAGACATCCCCAAGATGGGGAAAGAACAGATTGGCAAAGAACCCAAACTGTAGACTCAGCTCCTCCAGGACACACTCATTTATCTTGTTGTCTCTGATCCCTGCAGTTCCTAGGATTGACCTAGGTCAGGTTTTTTTGGAAAGAAACGTTGAATTGAGAGGGTCATTTGACACAATTTTCTGTACAAATAAGAGTTCTGAATAATAACCCATGGAAACTACACCACTCTAGAATGAGACGGCATGGACCCACCCGAGATGGGTTCCTCTTCATTCAGGGGATGTCGTGCACTGAGCACCTGCTAGTGGCAGATGCCATGTGAGATTACGATTTTATGGTGAAGACAGGCAGAAATGTAGACAGGGTGATGGGGCTGTAGAAAAATGTGGAGGTCAGTGGCATCTAATCTCTCTCAAGAGTATGAGGGCCTCCCAAAAGCCATGACCTTCAAGTGTCATCAAAGCTACCTGAAGGAATGCTATTCCCAGCTTGCTTATTATGCGTTTGTGTGACACAAAGTTCAGCCACTTGACTTTCTTGTGTACAATAACAGCTTTTTCTAGCCCACTAATAACAAGTCTTGGAACAAGCAATCTTAACCTGGAGTGAAATAGTTCATAAAATGTATACAAGGGGGAATGTCAGCATGAGACCTGGATGTATGAGCCACCACAGTGCTTAATCAGTGGAGAGAAAGGGTTTTCTTGGAAAAATAATTCTGCATTAAGTTCTTAATTTTTTTTAAAGATTTAGTGTGTGTGTGTGTGTGTGTGTGTGTGTGTGTATGACCGCACATGTGTGTGCGTGCAAGCACGCACTCGCATGAGTGTGAGCACACATAATGAGTTCAAATATGTCACAGAGTGGCTGGTGCCCATGGAGGACAGAAGAGGGTGTTAGAATCCCCTGGAGCTGAAGTCACAGGTGATGTGGGTGCTAGAACTGCTAACTTGGACCCCCTGTAAGAAGAGTGAGTACTCCTAGCTGCTGTGCATCTCCCCAGCCCCCAAGTCGTTGTTCTGATCCAAGCACTGAGTCTTAAAACATCTTTAGTGAAGACTTTGAGGAGACGTAAGAGACTGGCAGAGGAATCAGGAAACTAGCCGAGGAGGAAGGAAACAAGAACGATGGTTAGACAGAGAGAAGGAATGCTTGAGAGGGTCATAGTAGGTTAAGAGATATCTGGAAGCTGGAGAACAAAAAGATTGACAGGAAAATAGACAGATGGTGAGCATAAAAGGAAGGGACTAACAGACACACAGCAGAAGAAAGAATAAGATACGGGGAAAAAAGGAATTGAGAGGATGGGTGAGGCTGGGATGGAGAAAATAGCATCCACAGCCCATCTACCTGCCTAGAAAGAAGTGCAGGACACAGGGAGCAGGGACAAAGGCCATCCCCAGGGCGCCAAATCCACTGTCCACTTCCCAGTGGACACCTGGGACAAGCTGCAGAGGGCCACTTGTGTCATAAAAGCCAAGGTGAACCCTGTCCCCAAGGACATCCTCCTCTGTCCTTCACCAGCTTCCAGCTGGTGCTCTCGTCTCTAAGACCAGGTGGCCAAAAGAGGTCTTTAGTGGTCGGCCCCTTGACAATGTTGTGCAGTCCCTAATCTAGAAGCTTCTGTTCCATGTTCACAGAAGTCTCTGGAACAAGAGCCTAATAAGGATGCTTCAAGTCTGTCCCATGATATGAGGAATGCCTAGCTTTATCATGAAATACCTGCCAGCTACTAAATCTTGAGACAGCAAATGTTCTCCTTAACAATCTGTTTGGCCTTTTTGATTGAATTTATTATTTCCTTGGCTTGGTTTATTTTCTGTAGAAAATATGAACAGCATTCCCTGAATTCTGATGAGGTTTTGTTAAGAATGCTTGTATGGATATAAACATCATACCCACATCATTCACACACTGAAGAGCTCTCCTCCCCAAGTTATCAATACAGACAAGAAACAAGCAACAAGAAGTGAACCATATGGCTGTGGTTGACCTGATGTGACCGTGTCACTAAATAGAAGGCACTATTTATACCTAATAAATATTAACTAAGCCTGCCAGGTATCACAAGGCCATTGATGATCAAACCAAAAGTGCTACAGGTTAGCAAAGGAAAGGCTAGTAAATATCAAGGATAATATTAAGGTCTCGAGATCACATAAGCAGGTCATAAGCTGGGACTCTGCGGACAGAAAAGGGAGGATATCATTTCTGTTTTTGACCCTTGTTCAGTCTTTTGGTTTCTTAAAGATGGCTAGGAGGTGCAGTTCAGTCCTTTCCTGGTATTTGAAAGGCCTGGGCTTCAATCTCCAGCACTGCAAAATAATACTGGTGGTGGTGGTGGTGGTGATGATGATGATGAAGATGGTGGTGGTGGTGGTAATGATGATGGTGGTGGTGATGGTGGTGGTGGTGGTGGTGGTGGTGGTGGTGGTGGTGGTGGTGAATATAATACCTAGGTATACCTTCTCTTTAATTTTTCCTTCAAATGACCAGATGGGATCCAAGTACCCTCAAAGGAAAGGAGACAATGTAACTGACTAAGGCCCAGGTTGGCCTAGGCTAGTAGGCAGAGGCAAGACAGGCAATACAAGGCTGGTGCTGTCACAGGCCCCTCACGGTGAGCTTCTCTTTCCATGGCCTCATTGATTTCTTAGAGACATTTTCTTCTGGGTGATGATGAGGGTAGTTCATGGGGTGATGGTTACTCATGTTCCACCATTGGGTTGACAGCCTCTGTCCTGGTTCTGTTTGTTCAGCAGGAGTACAAGAGAGCCCAGGACCAGACAGTGTTGCAAGTTCCCATGACAGCTCATGACTGGCCAGGGAGGGAGGGGAAGGACCTCTTTTCTTTGTCCCAGGGAACCAGAAAATATCAAGTCAAACAAAAAAACAAAGCATGTTAAACCAGAAAAATCATGCCACGTTGAAAGCTATTATAACCACCTATGACAAATGGTTGCTTTAATTAACATTTTATTGAGTGCCTTCGATAGTGTGTGTGTGTGTGTGTGTGTGTGTGTGTGTGTGTGTGTGTGTGTGTGTATGTGTGTGTGGGGGTGGGTGTGTGGGTGTGTGTGTGTGTGTGATTTAGATTTTTTTTTACTTTTTGAGACAAACTCTCATGTGTCCTAGTTTATGCTATACTTGAGATTGAACCCAGGGCTTCATATGTGCTAGGCAATCATTCTACCAACTAAGCGATAGCCCCAGTCCTAATTCAGCATTTTTAAGGCTAATTTTTGCATTAAAGCTGAGAGGTGATGCACTCTATAATCCCAGCACTCGGGAGGCTAAAACAGGAGGATGTGGCACTCCACCCTGGCATGAATTTCACAACAAGACCTTGTTTCAAAAAAAAATGAATCAGCACAAATTGTTCAAAATATCGGGCTTCTTTGTGCCACTCTCGTTCATGCATATAACACTTTGATGGCATTTGTTCCACTGCCTTTTTCCCTACCCTGGTCCCCTTCATCTTCCCTAATTATCCCTTTTCTTGTGTGTCTTTGAATAGAAATCTGCAAGGCAGAGATATTTTTTATTAGCTCTTTGAGAGTATCATACAACATGTTTTGATCACATTCATCCCCCTCTCCCAACTCTTTCCATATCTACCCCCCCCTTCCCAACCCACACAACTTTGTATCTTCATTTTCTAAAAACCCATCAAGATCAAAATTTGTGCTACCTAAATATTCTTAGATATGTCGTCTTCTACTGGAGTGGGGTCCACTTACCAGGGGCTACACTTTAAGAGAAAACTGTCTCTCCCTCTCCCAGCACCTAATAGTTGACAATAGCCCCATGACTAGGAGTGGGATTTCATGTCCAACTGTTGCATCTATGCTGGGATTTGGTCTAGCTTTGGCTAGCACAGGTTTTGTGTATACTTTTTCAACCACTGTGATTTCATATGTACGCCTGTCCAGGTGTGTCCAAAACACAGTTTCCTTGTTGTCAGTGTGCACACCCCTAGATTGTACACTCTTTTCACATCCTCTTCAGCAAATATCCTTGAGTCTTAGGAGGAAGAGGTTGCAGTATACATGTTCTATTTGAGGCTGAGGACTCTGTAGTCTCTTATTCTATGCACCTTGACTGGTTGTGGACCTCTGAGTTAATCAGCATCTCAGATATGGATTGAGAAGTTTCTCAGATGAGAACTAAGAGATGCATTTATCTATGAGTATAACAATAAGTCTTCATGAGTTGGTTTAATATTGTGTCCAATTAGCCAAACAAGAGTATCACTCCTCCCTTAGAGCCTATCTAGTCATAAGTCCTTGACCTGATAATGGTGCCAGGTATGAGTTTTTAATCTTGTGGAACAAAGCTTAAATCCAATCAGAAAGTGGTTGGTTACTCCATGATGTTTATGCCACTATTTTACAAGTGGACATACTTTGCCAAGCCAGTCATTAGTGTAGCTCAAAGTGTCCAAAGCTGGGTATGGTTGATGGCTACTTTTCTCCTCTGGTAGCCTGCACAGCACCTTCTAGGGCTGTGAAAGCTATCTAGAAGGGATGAAGCTTCTAGGTCAGTACCAGCTTGATTTCTTCATGTTCTGTGACTTAGGTAAATAATGTCACCCACAATAACATCTTACCATTGTGTTCTAGGGGGTAGCCAAGAGAATGGCAATAGCCTGTAATGTTTAGGGGTCCATGGGATCTCAGTGACCAACTCCAAAAAAGAGCAACTCATTCCTAGCAGTGGGATTTTTACTATTCTATGATGTCTAGTAGGAGTATTGCTGCCCTGTCATAGATCTCTCTCTCTCTCTCCTCTCTCTCTTTCTCTTTCTCTTTCTCTTTCTCTTTCTCTTTCTCTTTCTCTTTCTCTTTCTCTTTCTCTTTCTCTTTCTCTTTCTCTTTCTCTCTTTCTCTCTCTCTCTCTCTCTCTCTCTCTCTCTCTCTCTCTCTCTCTCTCTCTATGTATGTATGTATGTAAGCTTCTACAGTAGTAGGTTTTCATGTAGCTTTTCAAAAGGTCTTTAATGTTATTTGTCCCTCTCCATATTCCCTGCTCTTCCTGCCCTCCCCACCCTGACCCCAATTTAACCTTCCTATCCCATTATTTCCTTTAAGGCAAGGATTGTTAGGCTTGCGTTGCCAGTGAGGAAACTAAGGTTCAAGGGATTTGACTAGCCTGTGCCAATTTTTGTGAACAGTTGGTGGCTGAGTTGGGTCTGTCTGCCCTGCTGATAGCTATGCTGTATGCCTGAGAGAGCATATAAGGAACATGGTTCAGTCAGTCAGTCTGTCTGTCTCTCTCTCTCTCTCTCTCTCTCTCTCTCTCTCTCTCTCTCTCTCTCTCTCACACACACACACACACACACACACACACACACACACACACACACCCCTACCTGACAGTCTGCAGACATCCGACTCCCACTGGGGAATTTTTTCCAGTCAGGTGTGTACAGTCCGGCCAAACAAGACATGATTGGGAACAATTGTGACGTGACATAGTCAGGAATGAGGAACAGATGGGGCTTGAGTGCAGAGAAACCCTCAGGGATCTGATTTCCAGGGAAGGAGACATGACCATCTTAATGATTTCCATCATGCTTTGGCAGAACAGCCAGAGAGAGGGTGACAGCCATAGCTGATATGTTTGGAAACAGCTGAGGCCTAAAATCACCCCCTTCCTCCAACACTAAGTTATCTTTCTCAAGCTGATCTGTCCTGTGTAGTTGGTTTTGTTTTGTTTTTGTTTTGGGGGGGCACCACCCAGCTCCCAAATAAATACACAGAGACTTATCCCTATTTATGAATGCCCAGCCTTAGCTTGGCTTGTTTCTAGCCAGCTTTTCTAACTTAAATTATCCCGTTTCTCTTTAACTGTGTTTTGCCTCTGGGCTTTTTACCTTTATTCTATATAGCTTTCTTTCCTTCCTACTCCATGGCTGGCTGGGTGGCTGGGTGGCTAGCCTTTGACATCCTCCTCTCCTTTTCTTGTTCCTTCCTCCTCTCTCAAGCCTAGATTTCTCCTCCTATTTATTCTCTCTGCCTGGCAGCCCCACCTATCCCTCTCCTACCTAGCTATTAGCTGTTCTGCTGTTTATTATACCAATCAGGTGCTTTAGGCAGGCAAATAACACAGCTTCCCAAAGTTAAACAAATATAACATAAAAGAATACAACACATCTTTGCATCATTAACAAATATTCCACAGTGTAAATGAATGTAACACATCTTAAACTAATATTCCACAACAGTCTTGAGTTTTGGAGCAAAAGGGACTCATATAGAAGAGGAAGAAACCAATGACCAAGTGTGACATCTCTCTAGGAATGAGTCCTACCCATGACTAAGACAGGCCCACAGCGTTTTAGACACAGCAGCTGAACCAAAGTAATCTGAGAGAGGGTGGGACAGAGGCTTTAGGAGGCCAGGTTCCTAGTCACTGGCTACTTCCCAAAATTGCAAGCTCCTGGAAAATCTCCCAATGCTTTCTGAGCCAGTACAAGGGAGCTAGGTGCCTTGTGTTTCCAAAATAGGAAGATTTTAACCTAAGCCTACCAAGCATTCTCTCTAAAAGTACCCTTCCTGGAAATCTAAAACAAACGTGTCTACATAAGGACGAGAGGGCTGGACACGGGGCCCTGTAGACAGCGCTTGCTTGGCCTGCACCAAGCCCTTGGTTTGATCCCTGGCACTATGAACAAAAGCCTGAAAGAAGAGAGGAAGGAGGAAAGTATAGACAGCAAGGTGGAAGGCCTTCACCCCCCAGTGCAGGAGGCTCAACCCCTAATGCAGGGGGAGCAGGGTTCAACAGGGAACTGCTGGAATAGACTGGCTGCTATCTTTCCTCAGCAAGGAGACTGAGGAATGAGTCACTTCCCGTCCCATCCTGCACTTCAGTCAGAAAGCATTTGACAGCAATTAAGAACACCAGCCCCTGACTCAACGGATTTAAACAATACGGAAAGGAATTTTCTAAGAAATCCAGAAACAGGCCTCTCTGGCATTAGCCAATTCACCCCATCTTCCTTCTGTCTTTTCCCTCTGCCATCCCCCACATGGCACGGGTAAGACTCATTCCCACAGAGACATCACCTGGTCCTCCTAGTAAATTTTGTAGAGCCATGAAGATGGCTTCTAAGCTTCTGGGAGTCACAGGCAGACAACATAGTGCACAGTAGAAGAAAGTCAGCCTCTTCCAACGCATCTTCTTATAAAAAATAAATGTTTCCCAGAAACCCCTGCCTGCCTCCAGTTGTGGCTGAAGAAGATTTAGGACTATCCAATAAGCTAGGGACCAAAATCAGAGTCCCATCACAGATGAGAGCTGGATGTAGGATTTGATAAGGATGACAAAGGTAAAGTTTGATTTCCTGGTGCCTTTTTAATGTTCTTCCTCAATAAACCCTGTTGTATAGCTAGACAGATTGTCACTCAGAGTGAAGACTCTATTCCTCCATGTTTCATTCCACCAAGACCTACGGTCGTGTGATTGTGTACTGGCTCATGAGACACAGGCAAAGGAGCTGTGTAGCTCTTCTTAAATGGAGAGGAAGGGAGGGAGGAAACAAGGATTCAACTTCCAACCCTAGGGGTTCAAACCAGGCTTTCTACAGGCAGATTGGCTTTAATCTTGCCATCCCAATGGCATAAAGGGATAAGTCACTTCCTTCCCTCTTCTACACATCTGCTAAGAAAACTGCCACTCAATTGTGATTTCCTCCTTGTTGTCAAGCATGATGGCTGGATCTCCATCAGCCATCTTGTGTCATGAGTTTGACCCTAATAATAGGAGCCATAGCTAAGGATGGTGTCATGGTTATATCTTTTAACTGTCAACTTGACACAGCCTGGAGTCATACAGACGAAACTAGACTGAGGAAGTTCTCAGATGAGATTGGCCTGTGGGCACACCTGTGGAGCAGTGTCTAGATTATTCATTGACACTGAAGGACCTGTCCCTAGACAGGTGGCCCTGCGCTGTCTGTGAAAGACAGTAAGCACAAGCTTGTGCGGGAGCCCAGTGAGCAAGCCAGGGAACAGCATCTCTCCACGGTTTCTGCCTCTAGGTTACTTCCCACGGTGATGGAACCTGGAAGTTCGACCAAATAAACCCTTTCCTCCCTGAGTGGCTTTTGATCAGAGTCTTTATCTTTTACAGCAAAGAAAAGACAGTGAAGAAAAATAAATAAGTAACTGAATAAATAAGTAATTAAGTAAATAAGTAAATAAATAAATGGAACCAGACTCCAGAGCCACTCTGCATGCCTAAGCTCTAGACTGGGCATTATTTGTTTGCCTGATACTTCCCACCAGGACAGTTTCTAAGCAATACAGCACCAGTAGTGAATGCTACACTACCCACTTACATTACTTAATTTTATCCTCTTATTATGAGAATTTATTAGACAGGATAAGACAGTGAGAAGTTTTGGAGCAAGCCCATCTGCATACAAATCTGGACTTTGCCACTTGAGAGGTATGACAAGTGGTAATTAACTTAGCTCCTTTGGAAATAGAGCTGGGCATCCCTACCCACAGGAGCTATGTGAGTGTTGTGGTTTGGATGTGAAATGTCCTCCACAGGCTCAAGTACTTGAGCATTTGGTCACCAGCTGGTGAAGAAGGTTCTGGAACTTATAGAAGGTTGACTCTTGGAGGAAGTTAGTCACTGGGAGTGGATCTTGAGGTTTCATAGCCCAACCTTACTTCCTGTTTACTTTGTGATTCCTGACTACAGATGTACGTGACCAGTTGAGTCTTGCTCCTGCCACCATGCTTTCCCCACCATGATGGAATTTATCTCCTCATACTGTAAGCCAGAATAAACCCTTCCTTCCTTCCTTCCTTAAAGTGCTTCTTGATGGGTATATTGCCATAGCAATGAGAAAAGAGATTAAGAGAGTGCACCTGAGTTTCTGGTGCATATAACCCATGCCCTATCCATAGAATCATAAGACTCAGAACACGCACAACCAAAACATCCTGCTTCTGTCAGGGAACAAACTGGGGTCTTGAGAACTAGAGTCAAGGCCCCAGAGCATCTCGGAGGCTCCCCTGTTGGAAGACAGCTGTCGTTCTTACCACAAATGACTCTTGCATCACTCGGTGTCCTGAGTAACATCCATACTTTCCATGGACCTGGGGCTCTCGGACTCTCTTCTGGACACAGCATCTAACCCCTGATGACAGACAGATGCTCAGCCCGAGCCCATGCACAGAACCAGCACTCTTTTTTCTGAACTGACATCATCAGTCACATCCTGTGGCACTACTTTAATTGCTATCCTATTTTTGGAAAAATAGATGGCTAAACATAAGCAATTTTCTTCTTAGAATTTTTTTTTTGTCACTGAAGCAAAGTGCTCAGTAAATAAGGACTGATTTGCATGACCTTTTGTGTGACTAGCGACGTGGAATGGACAAGGTGATGGGCTAGGAACTTTCCTGGGCATGTTATTCAATTTCTAAACGATTGTTTTGTTGTTGCTGCTGTTAATTCCCAGTAGATTTCCACTGACATTAAAATCAACCACAATTTGGGAGGCCCCTGATGGCTATGACTGAGAAATACAGAAGCAATTACAAACCTGCTCATGTTTGCTTAGAGAGGTAAAGGGAGTCTTTATTCTAGCACATTCAGCTGTGCGGATTTTCCAGGAAATGGAGATCCGGTTACGCACCGAACACTCCAGGGTGTCAGAGTTCCAGCCATTATTGCTGTCTCGCTGGGGGCCACAGAGCATTCACACTTTGCTGTCCAGGTCAAAACACACCTACGGAAGTCAAGGGGAGTAGGGGGAGCCAGAAGTGACGCTGCACGCCTGTAATCTCAGCACTCAGGACGCTGAGGCAGGAGGATTTCTATAAGCTTGAGGTTAGTCTGAGCTACATAGTAGTTTGGGGGTCAGCCTAAGATATAGAGCGAGACACTGTCTAAGGGAGAGTGAGGGGAAGAAGGGGAGAGGAGAAAAGGGAAAGGGAAGAGAAGTGGAAGAGATGGGGAGGATGGAGTCCAGACAAGGCGGAATCTTAGATTCTAGCAGTATCAGCACTGAGCGCAGACTCACCTGCTCCAGGGACAGTGGGTCCCTCACTAATTGCTAAGGAAAAGCCTGTGTATTTTTTCTCGGAGTACAATCAGAAGGCTCAGTCACCCAGAAAACCTGCTTGTTGTGACTGTTCATGTAACTCCCCCCAGAGCATGATTGCAGAGCACAGCCGTGATGACTGACAAGGAGAGAACAAACAGAATATCACGATCCTTCCCCCCGGATTTCAACCATGCTTTTCCTCCTGGAACGCTGAGCGCCTGCGCCTTCCCTAGGGTAGACCCTAAGATGCTGCTACCCATTCGTGGATGAGGAAGTAGAGGTGTAGTGACTGTCCGAACACTTAGACTAAAAGCTAGTTCACAGGAATGGCAGTAATTGCTGCCATTCACCAGACCCACTCGGCTTTCACTGAGAAACTGGGGTGTTGGTGGTGATGTGAATTTTCTGAGACGGTCATCAGTGAAGGCACACCTAGCCCTTCAACCAACAGCCTGTTCACCAGGCTGTCTCCATCTTACAGTCCCACTCTTCTAGGATCACTACTCCAAGCCTGAGACTTCCTAGCCAGCATGCAGGAGGAGTCTTGCCTTCCCCCAGGGTCACGGTCAGAGATGCCAACAGCATGATCACCAACAAGGCAACCAGACAGCAAACTGTAATAACCCATATGAACAAAGACTGCTGAAGTCCACATAAGCTCCCTCTCCCTATCGTCCCTGCCCAACTCTTCCTTCCCACCACAGCTTCCCTTGCTTCACAAAGGACACACAGCCTCAGGCAACCCTGGCCCTTGAACCACCTCAGCAGGTTCTGGATTACCCTCTGAGAGTAAAATCCAGGGTCTTGTAGTGAGGAAGCTTGTTCCTGGGGGCGGGGGGGGGGGGGGGAGTCTCAGCCAGAGAAGGACAGATAAGCCAGATGAAGGACAGAGAAGGATTCTGTGGTCACTTCATGTGTGGCCTCTGTCAGAACAGTACAAGAGGGTTTCCAGAGGCTGTCTCAGCCTAGAGGTCATTTTCTCTGGCTCCAATCTTCCTGCTCTCTCATGATTAAATGCAGAATGACCCTCCTTATCCTGTGGTATCTCTCATCTATGATCAACTCCTTCCATCGAGAAAGATAAGAAGCAGACAGGCATGGTGGCACTTGCCCTAGGGAGGATAAGGCAAGAGGCTCAAGAATTCAAAGTTAGCCCGTGCTACAGAGTGGGTTCCAGAGCAGCTTTAGATGTACATAGCAAGATCCTGTCCAATAAGAAGGGAATGGGAGGAGAGGGAAGGGCATGACAGCGCACGCCTGTAATCCCAGCGTATGAGAGATGGAGGCAGGAGAATCGGGAGTTCAAGGCTAGCCCCAGCTACACAGTGTCAGGCCAGACTAGGCTATACAAGACCCTGGTTCAGGAAAGTGGGGAGGAACTCTTGCCCGGCTCTCTTCAGTCTTCTGCACTACCGATCCCTCATAGAGCCTCTATAGTAAACCCAACCCCCCCCCCTTCGTCAGAGACTGTCTTCACAGATCACACAGCCTGCCTGGCCTTACTCAGACACAAGGATCTTCCCAGGGCCTGGCATCCTCACATCAACAATAGACTTTACTTAGCCAGAGAGAGCAGTGCTGGCCTATCATCCCAGATACTCAGGAGATGAAGGCAGAAGAATTACAAGTTCAAGGCCAGCTTGGGCTTCAAAGCTAGTTCAAGACCAACCTGAGCAACTCAGTGAGACCATCTCTAAATAAAAAACATTTTGGAAAGGCTGGGGTGTAGCTCACTTGCCTGGCATGCAAAGGCCCTGGACACAGGGCTGTTCTCTGAACTCTTCCACCTTTCACAATGCCTGGGTCAGTTCACCTCAATTTTGTACCTACTGTATGTTCCCAGTGAGGTCTTTATGTTTTCCCAAGACAAGATTTTCAAGTCCCTCAGGGCATATAACCTTGGTGGTGTGCCGTAAGTCCCTGCAGTTCAGGGACATCTGCAGCTATTATGGCACAATGGATGCCCCATCCTATCCCCCCCATCCCCTGCAGCCAGTCACAGTGGCCTTAACACAGCACTCAGTTCTGGACATCTTGGGATGGTGGCGTTAAGTGGATGTTTCCCAGCCCTCTGTTCCCCTTCCTCTCCTTGCTGCTGTCTACATCTGGGCCTGGTCACTGTCAGCATTTTAGATGAAGGATTGAGAAGAATAAATGTGAGAATCTGATTAGTCAGTTTGCTGGTTTCTGGAAGCTGTGGTGGAAGACACATTGCATAATAAGAAAAGGCTATTAGCCACGGAAATCTGCAGATTTCAATTAACCTTACTTGTTGCAGATAATTGAGAATTGACCAAGGAAGAAAAGCTATTTTGTTTGCAAACTTCTTTTCATTTTTTAAATTTTTATTTCTGATGTCATCTTTTTGTTGTTTTTGTTTTTTTGATACAGGGTCTCTCTATTATGGAGCCTTGGCTGTCCTGGAACTTGCTTTGTAGACAAGGCTAGCCTGGAACTCAGAAATCCACCTGCCTCTGCTTCCCCAGTGCTGGAATTAAAGGCGGACACCACCACAACCAGCTTCCGATGCTATCTTCACACTGCATTGATCAAAACCCATTATCAATTGGTACCCTCTTATGGCATCAGAGATACATGGCTGGCACATGAACCCACAGGCTTAAGACAACCTAAAATTCCCAGAGTCAAAAGGAAGTGAAGTCCACCTCACCCTCCCTCCCTGTGCTGTTTGTTCCTATGGATTCCAGATTTGAAGTCTTTGAAGTTCACTCAACCTAACAGGCTGTGTGTTCCTGCCCTCCTCCAGGCATTGATGCCCTTGAACAAACTGCCCCCTCCCTGCTATCCTTCCTCTCTTTCCTCTAGACTCCTGTGTGAAATGCCTAGCCCCTATCCCAAGCCTGTAGCTAGAGTTTTCCTGCCTGGCCCACAGTCAGGACAAATCTCTATCACCTGCCAGTCCCACAGCCTCAGACCCGACCAAGTAAACACAGAGACTTATATTGGTATAAGTCTGGCCATGGCAGGCTTCTTGCTAACTGTTCTTACAGCTTAAATTAATCCATTTCCATTAATCTATACCGTGCCACATGGCTCGTGGCTTACCAGGATCTTCACATGCAGCTTGTCATGGTGGCAGCTGGCAGTGTCTCTCTGACTCAGCCTTCCACTTCCCAGCTTTATTCTCCTCCTTGACCCGCCTACACTTCCTGCCTAGCCAATGGCCAATCAGTGTTTTATTTATTGACTAATTAGCAACACATTTGCCATACAGAACATCCCACCCACAGCACTTCCCCCCCCCCTTTTTTTTCAAAAAGGAAGGTTTTAAACTTAACAAAGTAAAATTACATATAATTTGGGAATTTGGGCGTAGCTTCTCTTACTACTTCCTGCTGGAGGGGGGCGCTGTATCTTATGGGGAAACAAAGAAAATTTTAGAATTATAGAATAGTCCATGAGGCTGTATCATCTGAGCCAGATGCCTTCAAACCGTTCTGGATGTTGGATCATCTGGGCCATGGTGTCATCAGAGACCTTTCAGGGGGTCTTGGCTGGTCAAACCTGATGTATCTTAATCTGGAATAAATCCATAGCCTCTGGCTTTCTGTGGGAACAAAAGCAGAGTCTCCTTTCCAAAGTAACACATCCTTACATCCAAATTTTGAAGTCAAGGTACCTTTAAAATATACATTTTGGCATAACTCAACAGCTTTTACAATCAAATATTTTTCTGCAGTTAAAAATCCCAAAGACAACACAATCCAGATTCTCTGTGTAATATTCATCTTTACGTGGCTTATTTTATATATTAATTTTACTGTCTCTTTAAAGACTTTATTTTTTAAAACTATGTATTTGTTTATATAACTGTATATGTCACTTTTTTTGTCTCTTTCAAGCCTACGTATCTTTTACACACATTGTAAACTCTTACATCTGAATCTGTCTTATTGTGAATCTATTGCTTTAAACTGCAGCAGCTGTAGCTGCTGGCTCCGCCCACCTCAGCTTCCCAACATTTACCACCAGCTCTGGGAGCTATCGTGGGGTGGGTCTATGCTTTTATCCAAGCAGCGTGTAGCCCAGAAATCTCTTTTTTTGTTTCGTACCTGCAAAGGCTAAATCCACCATACAGCTTAATGTGCCACTTCCAGAGGCCTCATTCCCACCATATGGCAGGTCGAGCGTGCACGCACACTAGGAACCCACAAGTAGCTCAAACCGGCAGCTGCCGCTCATTTGAGAGAGACAATTAGGAACTGTTTTTAGCTCCGTTTTAGAATCTTTTTTCTCAGTTTTTAGGTGGAAACTCTTGCTACCACGTTGGACGCCACAAGCCCATGTCTTCCATGTGTGACTCAAGTTCAGAAGAATATCAAAGGCCTAAGACAATGCCACTCATTCTGCATGGTCCATTGCCTTCCACCAGGACCTTGCTGTGCCCTCCAAGAGAAGGTTAGATGTAAATCCAGTAGCTCTTGAAGAGTCAGGCACTAAGGGCAGCAGCCATGTGCACCCCTGAGTTCAAATTCTGAAACTTCTTAGCTTTGTCTGTGTATTGTGTCAGCCTCAGCTTCCTCGCCTGGGCGGTAAGATTTCCAGTAGGATCTTCTTTGTACGTAGGTTTTTTTACTTTGAAACCTAAAAGAGGTGCTGTATTAGCTACTTTTCTGCTGCTGTGAGAAAACACCATGACTAATGCTACTTATAGAAGGAAGGATTCATTAGGGCTTAGAGTTCTAAAGGGATAAGAGCCCACCACCATCACAATGGAGAAGCATGGCTGCAGACTGGCAGAGCCCACCACCATCACAATGGAGAAGCATGGCTGCAGATTGGCAGCCCACCACCATCACAATGGAGAAGCATGGCAGCAAACTGACAGCCCACCACCAGCACAATGGAGAAGCATGGCTGCAGACTGGCAGAGCCCACCACCATCACAATGGAGAAGCATGGCAGCAGACTGACGGCCCACCACCATCACAATGGAGAAGCATGGCGGCAGATTGGCAGAGCAACTGGAGCAGGATGTTGAGAGCTCGTATCTTAAACTGCAGGCAGGAAGCAGAGGTAACAAGCTGGAAGTAGTGCCAGTCTTTTCGGCTCTCAAAGCACATCTTCAGTGACATACTTCCTCCTACAAGGCCACATCTCCTAAGCCACCCCCAACAGCGTCACCAACTAGGGACCAAGTATTCAAACACCCGAGACTATGGGAGGTGTCTCACTCAGGCCACCACAGAAGACTACCAAGAGCCAGGTAGAAAATCAGTTCTGGAAGCAAGATGCTTTTTTGCCAATGTTACCAGTGTCCTCAAAGCCATGGTCATGACCCCAGATGCCACATCAGCTATCACCTGAGACTGGCTCCGGAGGGCCTCTGGGCCTCCACTCTCCTGGTTGTACCCTGGTGCTTTCTAGGGTTCTCAGTAGAGCAGCTTTATGACGTTTGTACAGATTCCTATCCCTGCCCTGCAAGATGGAGCCTGCTGTTCATGGGTCTTAAAAGCCACTTCCAAACCATTGGCACAATTAGCAGTTAGGGATGCAGGAGCAACTATGACTGGTCCAGCTGATAGCAACTTACTCCCTCAGGATGAGTTCTTCCCAGGAGGGTCCTCCATTCTCCTCCAAACAGGCTGCTAGGAGATCCGGCTCATCAGGCTTGTTGACAGTCCCAAACATGTCTCCATATACTTAGACTTAATTACAATTAGCATGGAAATTAGTGCTCCCTTTAAAATTAACAATTCATACTTCTAGGACCATTAAAAGACAGACCCGTGACCCTGCACAATCCTTCCAACCATTCCTCTTTCCCTCTCTGATTCTTTGAATTTCTACTGGGTTTTGTAGACAGCGCCATCTTCTGGAGAAGAACTCAGCTGCACCTTTCCCTAGTGGATGGGACAGAGGTCACAAGTGCTAAAGCTTCCTCTTCTGGCCACAGTTCCTTTGCCAGATAATTCTGCTTTAGCTCTGCAAAGGCTAGTGGTTCCAAGAAGAAGGTTAGGGGGGTGGGGATGGAGGAGAACTGCAAGAAAAGTGAAGAGCCAAATGTAAGATCCATAAATCTCTCTCTCTGTCTCTCTCTCTCTCTGTCTCTCTCTCTCTCTCTGTCTGTCTGTCTCTCTCTCTCCCTCTCTCTCTCTCTCTCATGTGTATGTGTGTGTGTGTGTGTGTGTGTGTGTTTGTCCGTCTGTCTGTCTGCTGTATGTATGTATGTATGTATGTATGTATGTCTGCGGCACCCATGCACACCCACCACATGTCAGCCTCCAGCTCTATTTACCTTGTTTATTGAGGCAGAGTCTCTCACTGAGACCCAGAGCTCCCAGATTAGGCTGGCTAGCCAGTCAGCCCTAGGAGTCACCTGACTCCACCCCCCTGGGGATGCAAGTGAGCACCCCCACTCCTGGATCTTTACCTAGGTGCTAGGGCTGGGGATGAAGCTAGGTCCTCATGCTTGCACAGTAAGTACTTTGCAGACTGAACTATCCTCAGCTTTTGTCATCATTTTTCCTTTCTTCCCAGCCACCTGGCATGGGAAGTGTCTGCTTTATTAAACTGGTATAATGGATTTTTGTCTTGATATAAAAATAATTACCAGTCTAGAAGCCCTGACTAAATAAAATAGCAGAAAGCCCACAGGTAATGCCCAATAGTATGCCTGGCTCCCTCTCCCAGTTAGAAGATCTTTACACTACAGCAGGAAAAAAAAAATCATGTTATGGAAAAGTAGCTCCATGTCTCATTGGGTCTGAAAAAAAAATCAGGATGACATTCTTTTTTTTTTTTTTTTTTTTTTTTTTTTGGTTTTTCGAGACAGGGTTTCTCTGTGTAGCTTTGCGCCTTTTCCTGGGACTCACTTGGTAGCCCAGGCTGGCTTCGAACTCACAGAGATCCGCCTGGCTCTGCCTCCCGAGTGCTGGGATTAAAGGCGTGCGCTACCACCACCCGGCCAGGATGACATTCTATCTGCTCTATTAATCTATAACTCCTCTTTAAAAGTAAATCATCTAAAAACATTCTTTTTTTCCTAAAAAGAGATCTCTGGTTACAATTCTTCTCCAGCTAGGGTGGGTAGGGAGTGCTTGGTTTATCATTTGTGGTATGCCATGCTTTGTATGCGAGTAACTGTTTTATTGTATTGGTGAAATTATTAAGGCCACTCCATGTAGTTAAAAGGGAGGTTTATTTTGTGGGGTGACTTACAAGTGAAGGGATAGTTTACAGGGTCTGGGAAAGGTGTGGCGCAGTCCAGCGGCGGTGTTCTCTGGAGAACTCTGCTCGGTCTACCTCCAGCGTCTAGGGTCCAGGAACCAAGAGAGCCAGCGCATCCGGATCTCAGGTCTTCAGGGTCCTCTCTCCGCCCTGCCTTTTAGGCATGACAGTTACCGAAGCCTCAGTGGGGGTTGGAACTTTCAGATCAAAGCTGAAATGGCTACCCACTACATTATTGCTATTTTAAAGTCAACAGAGTTCAAGTTCAACTGTGTATGAAAATGTCACCATGGAACCCATTATTCTGTACCATAACTAAAAGAAAATAATTTCTTAAACTACTAAATAATGATCAAAATTAGTAATGGTGGCAGCTAACAGATACAAAATCCTTACTGAAATATATTTTGCCAAAATTCCTGGCATAGTCATCTTTGTGCTAATTCGAAGTTATGGCACTATATTATCCTCATCTTAAAGATCGAGACACCAAAGAACAGACAGGGGACTTGAAACCAGCAGTGTGGATGACTTCTGAGACTCTGAATTGACCCATGATGACACCCTTCCTTATAGTAGACCGATATCTGCATGATGATGCATCCGTGAACTCTCTGGAAAAAATAAAGCCACTCACCATGGAGGCTCTTTCTGCCCTCAGCTTTCCTACCCATTGATCTACTTGTGTCTATCCCCAACCCTTGAACCACTCCCAAACCAACAGTCAAGTCCTTGAAGACAGAGACAGAAGACAAGAGATGGAAGAAAAGAAGGATGGTGAGGAAGAAAGGGATGGAGAGGAAAAGGGGAGGGCGTTACTTTAGATTCACTTTTTTTTTAATTATGTGTGTGTTTGAGTCTGTGGGGGAGTATGTGCCCAGCAAAGCATGTGCCCTTGGAGGTCAGAGGGGTCAGATGCTATGGAGCTGAGGTTACAGGCAATTGGGAGTGGCCTGGCATGGGTGCTGGGAACTGAACTTGGGACTCTACAACAGCAATATATACTCTTAAAAATTGTTGATCTCTCTCTCTCTCCAGCCCTGGGAATGAGTAATTTCAACTCAAGGTTCTTCACTTGGGGCCTATGGGGCCATGAGGGCTCTAAAATTATAAACAATGTGTCTCCTGTAAGGTCGTGTTTCTAGAGAAAAAATCTTTAGCTTTCTTCCCATCCTCGAAAGTGCTCACATCCTTGAAATATTGAGTCACCAGCCTCAATAGAGAACAAAACGGGGCCGCATCAACCTCTTTCCTTGTCCCTCCACTCTAGAGCACCTTCCGTTCAACCTACATCCTCCCTTTTGGTCAAAACATGGAAATGAGCCAAAAGGGAACCCAGAGAACAAGAGCACCTTTGGAACTGGCTGGCACGCTCCTGTCATGTTCAGTAGTTAATGTGTCATGCATGCCCCAGACATGACCTCAAACCTCATGAAGAAATCAGGCCAATTCAGACAAAGTTAACTTTGGTTAAGTTTTCTAACACTGTGTTCTAAGCATTATTGCTGTTGTCCCTGTGTGGTTGATTAGAAAAGGAAAACTGGAGGCTCTGGGAATGCAAGAGTCAGGCCAAGTTCAGTCCGACGATATAGCATCTGTTACCCTCTGCTCTAGGAAAGACAAGCAAGAACTAATCATCACATGCTTCTCTGATGACACTGGCAATTTGTCATAGGGATGGACATGTGCACACACACATACCTGGGACCGAGTGGCCAGGAAGATCCATCAGCTCCACTACTTCTCTGATGTAACAAATATTGGGGGGATTTCATAATTGAAGGATTCAATATCTCAATGCTGCAAGGGTTTTTAGTTCCTGACTTGTCCCACTAATTCACCATTTTACTCTATGAACTTATAAGCCATTCTCCATGCTGGGCATGGGGTAGGTAGATCTAGTATATTGTCTTGTAACATTATCTCCAATAAGCTCCAAGGTCCATGCCCTAAGAGGACTCACTGCCTAGCAGAGAGAAAGTCATGTGGGTACAAGAAATCATGACACTACTGTGAAATAAGTACTGAGGGGCTGGGAAGAGGCCCAGTAAATAAGAACGTGTGGCACTAGCATGAAGACATGAGTCTGAATCCCCACTGTCCATGTAAAGCCAGGCAGGGCTGCAGGTGTCTGTAACCTACTGCTTAGGTTGGGGGAACCAGAGACAGGGGGACTGCTGGGACTTCCTGCCTTCCAGCCTTGATGTGTTTCTGTGAGAGACCCTGTCTCAAGGGAAGAAAGTGGAGAGTGATAGGGCAGGACCCTGTGCCCTCCTCTGGACTTCTTGTGCATGTGCATGGGCAAATGCACTGCACTTACATGTGCACACACACCACACACACAGACCACACATAGACTTGTGTATACACAACAGCAACAGAACAAAAGGATGTGCTGAACTCGGTGGTGGCATGGAGAAAGACCTTAGGAGAACCAAGATGTTTAAGCTGTGCCTTTAAGAATTACGAGAAGTTAAGAAAAAGCATGGTGGCACACACCTGTAATGCCGGCGTTGAAGGCTAAGACGAGAGGATCACAAGTTGAGGCCAGCCTGGGTTAGTGAGACTCGGCCTCAAAACACAAAAAATCTGAAGAGAAAAAACTTAGAAGGATTTTACAGGCAAACAATGCCAATACTTAATGTTATTGAGTCAATAACATTAATTATTAAGCCAATGTGTGTGTGTTTTTTTCCTTTGCTCAAACATCAGTCTCTATGTTTCTACGGTGTATTCTGAGGTGAAAATAACATTTAAGTCAGAAGACAGAGTGAAGCAGATTGATTTCCATAAGATGGCTGAGCCTCATCTGAGCAGTTAAAGGTTCAATAGAACAAAATACTCTGAGCAAGGTGTTCAGCCAGGAGACAGCCTGCAGACTTGAGCTGCAACACAAGCTCTTCCTGTGTCCCGAACTGCAGGTCCTACTCTGCAAACTTGGGACTTCACAGCCTCTACAGGTGCATAATCTAATTCCTTAGTATCCGCACTATGTGCACATCCAATGGCCTTGCGTCTCTGAAGAACCCTGATGGATACACAAAGTGATGGGATATTGTTAAAGGCAGAGGGACCGCACACTGAGGCACACAGCAGCAAGACAGCTCCAGAGACCCGCACCTCCCATCTCACCCTAAGAGCACTGGAATGACAGGTGAGTGCTCCCATGCCTAGCTTTACTTGGGGATTAGAACTTGGATGTTCACATCTGCATGGCAAATACCTTACCCACTGAGCCACCTCCCCAGGCACCACCAGCCACCCTCCAACGGTGCTTTTGAAAGAGCGTAGATTGTTTCTACTTCCCTAAAGTAGTGAGATTCACTCCAGGACCAGTTCTAGGAGTCATCGTGAGAACAAGCCGAAGTCTCGTCTGCCACTATATCGAGGGCTGCACAGTCACTCAGGTTGGGAAGCAACCTGTGCACCCCAGTCTTTTTGCTGCAGTTTTAACACACTACCCCCAGGTGTGATCTGAGTCGCCAATGTATATTAAAAAAATGGAACCAAAAGTGTGTGAAAAGATTTAAAAAAAAAAAAAGGGGGGGGGAGGGGAAGGGAAGGAGGGAAACACCTTGTGCTTTGATGACTGGCCAGAAATACCCAAGAAAGAGGGAGGCCTGGTTGCTAAAACCCCTACAGCTTTGTTCATTCTTGCCAAGTGTCTCTTCTCAAAGATTTGGGCAAAGGAGCAATTTGTTCATGAAGCACTCCAGCAGCCTCAGGACCAAGGACTGGGGTCTAGGGATTGATCCTCTGCCTGGCCCTATCTCTGACACTGACCTGTCTCTGCCCTTGTGAGACACTCCCACTGCCGAGCTTCTGAGATAGATGTCACAGGGGTAGGGTGGGGTGACCCCCAGGGTCCAGCTCCACTGCAGAGTCAGACTTTTACTGTATTGTCACCAGTGGCTCTGACATCCTGTCATCTGACTGTGTGTGCGTGGCTTCAGGCCACTCATCAGTGCTCTGGACCGGTGACGTCTCCTTAGCCTTTCCTTCCACCTGCCCTTCTAATGGAGCTGGACAGCCATGTAAAGTCTGTAAAAATGAGGTTGGCCGGGGACGAACTGCTCTGCTGTCCAGGGAGGATTTCAATGTAATTCAGAACTAGAAAGCAAGGGACTCACATTGAGATTCTTCAGGCTGCAGATTCCCACTGCCGTTGGAAAAGGCATGGTGGCTGGTTAGGGGTGGAGAAAGACCAGTGGCAATCTTATGGGACAGCTGGAAAAGTGTTCCTGGTTATTAGCTTTATGTAATTGGGTTCATTAAAGCTGTTTAAAGTATTACTTTTAAATTAAGTTTTTAATTAAGTTTACCCGACTCCGTCTCTTTAAGATTTATTCATTTTTATTATATTGTATGATTGTTTTGCATACATTTATGTGTGTGCACCATAGGCATACCTGGTGCCTGCAGAGCCAGAAGGAGGAGCCCCTGGAGCTAGAGTTAAGAATGATTGTGAAACCATGTAGGTGCTGAGAATTGAACCTGGGTCCTCTGCAAGAGCTGCAAGGTCTGCTCTAGACCACTGAACCACCCTTCAAGCCCCCTAAAAGGTTCTTCTACAAGAAGTGGACATAAATATATATAAAGTAAGGTGGGGCTGTACACCACGAAAGGACTGTACACCCCAGAGACCCACTTCCTCTAGCAAGGTCCCATGTTCTCCAACTTTCCTAAACAGTGCCACCAGGTAGTGACCAAATGCACACACACACACACACACACACACACACACACACACACACACACACACCTGGACATTTGCAGGCCTGAGTCATCCCCTGCTCACCCATTAACTAGTTATGTTCACAACTCTGGTAAGATGGTGAGATGAACATCATTAATTTGCTATATTTCTGTCCTACTTGACCTGGGATTCATGGAGGTCAGAGGTCTCTGTGCACTTATCTCCGTTGTTGCTTTGATGAAATACCAGCTAGGCAGCAAGTATTCAGTCAGTCTCTTCACTGACTAGATGGGGAGACAGGCCTGAAGGAAGAGCATCATATTCTCTCTGGTTAGGAATTCATTTTCTCACCTGTGACTTTACCCCACAAAAGGCTGAGGGTTGGCTCTTGGGAACTCTGAGAGGACCCCAAACTGGCCACAGGCCTGGCCCTACCTGAGTAGGCATAGCTTTGGAGTCTGGGAATATGAATGAAGGTGATACACCCCTCGTGGGTACTGAGAACTTAGTGCTGACATCACAGTGATTATTCAGTGTAGACTGAATATGAGTTCATAGTCCCTTCCTAGCTCAGGGACTGCTGTAGGGTTTGGTCCTTGCCTGCTGGAGGGAACCTGCAAGTTCCAAGAACCCCCTCCTCTAGGGACAATTCTGTGTCACTGGAACCAGTACAATTCCCTGTGCAGCTTTAGATGTCTCTGAATGTCTTCCCCCCCCCCCCCCTCCGCTTTTCTCCCCTGGGGCACCTTTGACTACTGTGAACAGTGTTCACATCAGTCAAGTTTCTGAGCGGCATGCATTGGTCTGTGAAGAATTTTAACCATTTGTTCCTGCTTTTTATTTCATTCTTTTCTAGGCAGCCCTGTGCTAGTGTGTCCTTTTGTGCATTTTACAGAGTGACAAGTGGTATGTTTAAGAGACCAAAGGAGGAGGGAGGAACAGGACGAGGGGAGGCATGTGTCATTCTCTCCGCTTTCTATGGAGGCTGCCTAGAAAGGGCAAGTAGGAGTGCTGAGTTTTTATGGGGACTATTGCTAACAGACCCCTCTGCACCCTAGCAGTGGTGTTAGAACTGTCAATCAACGTTTCTAGCCCATCCCCCACTCCTGCTGAAGAGTGGTCCAGGTGTTTCGTTGAATAGATCTCACTGGCCACTCTAACTGTGGGCCTTGATTGAAACCATTCACAGTGGGTGATTCCGTGCCTGCCAATGAATCGGGCCATCAGCTCAATCAGTGCACACCAGTGCCTTGTCTGTGAAAGTGAACACAACAGTCAAAATGTCTGATGGGAAAAAAAGTATTGTAAGATGAGCCCTCTCCAGACCTGGAAGTGTTCATCTTGATTGCTTCTGGGAGTCATTTCTCCATATATTCTTCCCTCCCCTGTGTTCTGCCGGCACCCAGTGTTCCGAGCTCAGCTCAGTTCCTAGTGCTGGGGACACCAAGCCATTGTCGTCTTGAGTCTCACAAGAAAATAAATACACTCTAAGATATACTGTATATCACCGTATGACACAATCTAAGAAGGAAAATAAAATAAGAAAACAGAGAGCTATGGGATGTGGATTTTCAGTAATTTAAGCAATATAGCCAAAGCCACCTAGAGGGCAATTGCCTCTGGCTGAGGAAAACTGGGAAGGCTTCTCAATAATGGTGACATCTGAAAGAATCAGAGAGAAAATTAGAAAAGAGGCTTAAGGTGCAAGGCATTTTACGACAAATCGATGACCTAATGACTGATCAGATCTGGAGGTTGCAAGGGAATGATGAATCAAAGGTTATTGAAAAGCGGTGCTTGGAAACTGCAGTTCAGATATCCTTAGTGGATAATGAAATCAACTAAACGATTGCAATCCATTCTTTAGTGAAATAAAATGGATTAGAATAAAACACAGCTTAACGCCCATAGTAAGGGTGTGTTAGTTTTCTTGTTGCTGTGACTGAATACCTTATAAGAAACAACTGAAAGAGGAGGGGAGGGGATTGGCTCACAGTTCAAGGGTGCAGTCCATCATGGTGGGAAGACACAGTGGTGGGAGAGACTTCTGGCTATGGCAGCGGAAGCACAGGCTGCATAGTCACATCTGGGTAAAATAGAACCAAGAGAGTAGAAGAGGCAGCGTGGGAATATAAACCGCAGATCCATCCCACAGAGACCCATCTCCTCTAGCCAAGTCCTACAACCCAACCTTCTACAACCTCCAAGACAGTACCAGCAAGGGGACCAAGTGTTCAAAGGAGCCCATGGGGGACATTTCATATTCAAGCCACAACAAAAGGTTAATACTATGTTGAAATTTTTTGTTTCATTTACGGATAGGCATATGTAAACACAGCCAAGCTATAATACAAATGTATATTTCCTTACAGTGGATCATGGTTTTGCACATTTGAAAGCATTAGCTTGGAAGTTTTAAATTTGTGTGAAGATAGGACTCTGGTACCATTAGTTCACAATAATAATAGACATCAAAAAATGCCCATAATTCTAAAGATGACTTTGAAAGTAAGATTTCTGCTAAATATCTAAATGGAAAGGTGCAAAGACAGCTGGGAGAGTGAGAATACACGAGGGAAATGTCAACGCTAGAGATAAGAATTTAGAATTCATTTTCTGACAAGTTGTACGTGAAACTTTCACAAAGGGTGGTTATCAAAGCAGAGAGTGTGGCAAATAAGGGAAAATGTCAAAGGCAAAGCCTTGGGCCATGAAAACATTTAGAGGGAGGAAGAAAAGGTGATGAAACATTGAAGACTGAAAGGTCCGAAGGACACGGGGACATCGGAAGGACGAAGTACGCAACAGAGAACGGGCACAAGCCATGCTGAATGTCCTGGAAATCTGGAAATGAGGACCTAGATGACGAGAACACCACCTGACAGAGCAAATTCCAGAACACTGACAGTTCTCAAGAAAATTATTTCTGCACAATGGTGAAAATAACTCCAGGAAAGTGAGACCACGAAAACGATGTGTTTTGGAATCAAGGGATGCATATAGATGAGTAGATGAGCATCATTTCCTTAGATGTTGCCAAGGAGCCGTGTTCGAAGTCACAGCCACCAAGGCTCGGCTTATCTCTTCACTCAGCAGCCAGATCTTGTTTTGAAACCCAGATTCTTTTTTCTTCAAGATGACTAACCATCAACAGCACCAAACAAGTACATCCCAAGAACCCCCCAAACAAGTTTACCTCAGTCAAAATTATTTTAATATTTTCAGTATTTGAAAGAATCTTAGGATGATGGAAGCTCCCCACTCCCTGCGTTTTTGCTCTCTTCCCAGGAATGCCGTGAGAATTCCCTCTCTGGAAGACCATTGTCTGGGAAACATCTGAATGGGGCTGAGCCTGTATACACATACCAAGTCAGAGCTACAGTTTACTCTGAAATGTCCCCAACAACTCTTGTCACAAAGGCTTGGTCCTGAGAGCAGCAGGTGGGGCTGTTGTGAGAATTCGCTCTGCCAATGGCTTTGGGCTTTCTGGCCTGATAGTGGCGTGATTTTCTCTGGGTACATGACTGCTTAAAACTAAGGAGAAGACACATGCTTGCTCTCTTGTGGTGGTCAGAGACCTGACTGCTGGTTCCATTCACCCCAGGCAAAATGGAAGGACTCTGCAAATAGATCCACCTTGTCCTATATCCATGAGTCTGTTTTCCCCATAGCACCCATTAATAAATTGGTACATATTCATGTATGCACCTTTTTGGATCTCGTTTCAAGTGGTGCCCAATGTGATCTCAGCCCCAGAGTCCATGACTAGTTTTCGTGACATCTGCCTTCAGCCTCCAGGGTTCTCATTTCATAGAGCCTTTGAGAAGTGACCCAGTTGTAAGGGCTCTGACTTCATGAATGGGATAACCGTAGCTTATGGGACTATTGGGAAATTGTACACATTTAAGGATGTGGGGGAATTTTAGGAGGCTAGGAGAACGAGATCCTTGTGGGCATGTCCTTGAAAGGGATATTTTGTCCCTGGTCTCTCCCTCCCTTGCTCTTTGTTGCTACCTAACCTGGGCAATATTTCTCTGCTGCATGCTTCCTACCATGATGTTCAGCTCATGCAGGCATAAAGGTGCAAAGCTGACTCACTGTGGATTGGAAACCTCTAAAGCCATGAGCCAAAATAAAGCTCCCCTCTCTTAGGCTGCCTTGTCAGATGCTTTGTTGCAATAAGAGAAAGCTAATATGGGTGGAGGACATGAAGACCTTAGGCTTCTAAAGAGCAAAATGGAGAGATGTCATCATCGGGTCAAAAAATGTCTTGTCACTCATCAAATTTTGGCTGCCTTGACTCAGAAGCTGTAGCTGCAGTGTGAGAAGTAGAAAGGGGCTCCATGAAGATGACAGGGACTGCTAGCTAAGAAAACACACACCCCAAGGGAGACTGTACCAGCGAACACCTCACAGATTCTAGCAGTAATGGTGTCTGCGATTCAGTCTGATTGTTTCTTCCCAAAACTATAGTTTTCTGCTGACCTCAAGGCTTCATTAGAAAATCTTAAGCACTGCAAACTACGTGTAATAACTAGCATTTATGGAGGCTTGCACACGTCCCAGGTGTTCTCCTAAGTTCCTTCTATATTGTTAACTCATTCAAGCCTCACAGCAACTCAGGGAGAGAGCTATTATTAGCAGCCTTATCCTGGAGAAACTGAAGGACAGAGACATCAAATAAGCTGTCTAACACCATACAACTGGACACAGTCAGAGCTTGATATAGCTAGTACAGAGCCTGCTAGAGTTAGAAACAGTCGGAGCCTGGTACAGTTAGTACAGAGCCTGGTACAGCTGGAAACAGTCAGAACCTGGTACAGCTGGAAACAGTCAGAGTCTGGTACAGCTGGAAACAGTCAGAGCTTGGTACAGCTGGAAACAGTCAGAGCCTGGTACAGCTGGAAACAGTCAGAACCTGATACAGCTGGAAACAGTCAGAGCCTGGTACAGCTGGAAACAGTCAGAACCCGAAAGAGCTGGAAACAGTCAGAACCTGATACAGCTGGAAACAGTCAGAACCTGGTACAGCTGGAAACAGTCAGAGTCTGGTACAGCTGGAAACAGTCAGAGCTTGGTACAGCTGGAAACAGTCAGAACCCGAAAGAGCTGGAAACAGTCAGAACCTGGTACAGCTGGAAACAGTCAGAACCTGGTACAGCTGGAAACAGTCAGAGCTTGGTACAGCTGGAAACAGTCAGAACCTGGTACAGCTGGAAACAGTCAGAACCTGGTACAGCTGGAAACAGTCAGAGCTTGGTACAGCTGGAAACAGTCAGAACCTGGTACAGCTGGAAACAGTCAGAACCTGGTACAGCTGGAAACAGTCAGAATCTTGAACTGCAAAGCTCATCTGGCCAACCACTACTCTCTAGCTGAATGTTTCCACTGAAGTGGGGAACAAAGAGAGGATCTGTGTAATCCTTTGAATATGAAATGTCTCCCGCGGGCTCAGGTGGTGAAGGCTTGGTCCCCAGCTGGTGGCGCTGTTTGGGAGGTGGTAGGAGATGAAAAGCCTGGTTGGAGGAAGTAGGTGCTTGGGAATGGACCTTTGAAGAGGGTCTTATCCAGGCCATTTCTGCTCTCTAATCCTAGCCAGTGTGAGGGGAGAAGCTCTCCTGCACGCCTCTGTGCCGTGATAGTCTCTCTTGTCTCTGAGTCTGCACACTTGATCCAGCTAACATCGGGCTGAATGTTCTGAAATCGTGAGTCAAATTACGTTTTTCTACCCTTTAAAAGTTACTCCTTTGATGTATCTGTCCCAGAGGCAAAAAGAGTCTAGTTAACCTAATCAGCTAGAGCATTTGGAGCTGGAATGGATCAGAAATCTTGGTGTGAAAATGAGGTAAAGAAGAGCCCAGCAGAAGAGACCTGGCGGAGTCCTGCAGCCAGCACATGGCAAGGACATTGGAAGAATATGAACAGTTCCTGGGGATATCCAGAAACCATTTGGAAGAACCCAGATTGCTGCAGAACTGTGGGACAGAGACCCTCACGGGAAAATTGTCATGTGAAAAAGGAGGGTCCCAGCTCCTGGGACTGGTCACCCATGCATGGCCTTTCACTGTGCTTAGAAGTCCACAACAGTCACCAGTGTGCCAGGCTTGCCCACCATCTCCCATGTTCTCTTTGATGTCCCTGGAAGTACAATCCAGATCTTCAGATTCTTCTCTTACTTTATGGCCAGCAAGCTGACTCTGCCACAAGCCCTCTCTTTCTCTCAAGGGTACTTACTCTAAACTACGCATGTAGCCTCCTAAGGTCCTTTGCACACGGAGAGATCATGAAATGTATCCACAGATAAACAGGCCAATACAAAATCAATTTTTCTCCACTAATAGAAAGAATGTAATGTAAAGACGACTTTTGATCAAGTCAACTGAAAGCAGTCGGGGAAAGATGAAATTTATATGAGCAATTTGCAAAGAGGAAGGCGTGCCGGGCTGAGACCAGTTTCTGTTAGAGTGCCACGCGGTCACTTTGTGCCTTTGGAAGAGGAATGCCAATGAGAAACTTAGGTGTGGAAAGACAAGATAACTGCCTTCCCCCAACCCCACAAAGAAAATGAGCTGCTTATCGGGCCTGGCGAGTCTATGGTATATGGTCAGCCTTATTAGCATATCTTAATTGAGAATTAGACTGTCATCGGAGAACACATTGTAAGGCATAAAACTTGGGAGACGTATAATCCATTGAAATTCCAAATGCACATCTGGTCTCCTGACTATTCCTTCAAGTGTTTCCTCCCTTTTTCTTTGCCTCCTTCATTATTCATCCACCTTGTCTTCTACCCTCCTGTTCACTGTCCTCGTCCCCCTCACCCGCCACATTTATATTTGCCATGTATTTCTAGTTATCAGCGCTCATTCCTTCATTTCCATCCCATTTCTGCTCCATATTGCTTTCATCCTTATCTCTTCCTACCGTTGTTCATTCTTCATTTTTTCCTGTCATCTTTCCCCTCCCCCTGCCTCCCTCCTCTCCTCTCCACCCCTCCATCACACTCGCTGTTGCAAGTTCCGTCTCACATAAAAATTAACTCACCATCAAGAATGTCTTTGCCGGTTCCAAATCCCGTTTGCATAGCATATGCTCTGGCACTTAGAATCGCCTGAGATTGGCTGCGTCTCACAACCTGTTGCTCTAAGCCTCGAGTGTTTTCTTGACCCTCCACATTTCACACATCAGGCAGAATAGCATTAGCCATTATCTCCTCAGAGCAGGGACAGGAGGCATACACTGTTGAATATACATGGCCATAACTGCGTCTATATTATGGGAGACATCACTCGCTTTCAGAGCAGAGGACATCAATCCCTGCTGCACAGCCTTATCCACTACGTGTGTCCCAGTCGATCTGCACTTCAAAGCTCACCTGCAACTGCCCACTTGGTCAATCCTCCCTCTGCACTTGAAGGACAAGTATGCAAACTGTTGAACTGGACTCAGTTACAGGTTGACCATGAAATACCTCTCACAGGTTGGTATGTTGAAGACTTCCTTCACAGCCAATAGCATTATTCTGGAAGGCTGTAGAAACTTGAGGAGGTGGGGTCCAGCTGGAGGAGGTGGGTTACTGGAGAGCCTGTCTCTAAGTGCCATACCTTGTTCTGATGGCTTTCCTCTGCCTCCTGAGTGCAGGGATTAAAGGCAGCACCACCACAATGCTCTCTAGTTTTCTTTCTGATGCTCTGATAAAATACTTTGACCAAAGGCAACTTGGGGGAGGAAAGGATTTGTGTGGTTTGCACTCAGTCTGTCATTGAGAGAATTTGGGTAGGAACTCAAACATCAGAAATCATGGAAGCACACTGCTTCCTGGCTTTCCCTTAGGCTCATGCTTAGCGACTTTCTAATACAGTCCAGAACCACCTGTCCAGGGAATGGTGCTGCCCACAGTGGGCAGGGCCTTCCTATATCAATTAAACATCAAGGCAAAGCCCCAAAGAAATGTCCACAGGCCAAACTGGTCTAGACAATCCTTCAGCTGAGATTCTCTTCTCAGATACCTTCAGACTGTATCAAGTCGACAGTCAAAGCTAACTAAGACAGTTTGTGACAGGAATATATTGATATATGAAGTGCTTTCCATAGCATACATGCAGAGCTGCAGGCATGGGCTGTATTTTATTCTCATGGGTGGTCATCTACACTGTTACAGTCATACCAGGGAGCGTATGTTTGACAGAAGCCTGATATCAATGCTGTACTGTCTTCTTGGGTAGTACCCAGAGCTTTTGGAATAATTTTCCTACAAATCCACATAGGCACAAATCATGTGACCCAGGACTGATTCAGGAGCACTTTTTCCTCATGATTGTAGCTAGAGTTTTCCTGCCTGGCCCACAGTCAGGACAAATCTCTCTCACCTGCCAGCCCCACAGCCCCTCAGACCCAACCAAGTAAACACAGAGACCTATATTGGTTACAAACTGTATGGCCATGGCAGGCTTCTTGCTAACTGTTCTTACAAAAATTAATCCATTTCCATTAATCTATACCTTGCCACATGGCTCGTGGCTTACTGGCATCTTCATATGCTGTTTCTCATCATGGCGGCTGGCAGTGTCTCTCTGACTCAGCCTTCCACTTCCCAGCTTTATTTTCCTCCTTGTCCCGCCTACACTTCCTGCCTAGCCAATGGCCAATCAGTGTTTTATTTATTGACTAATTAGCAACACATTTGCCATACAGAACATCCCACAGCACATGATAGTCTTGATAATGCCAAGTTCTATTCAGAGACCTTAAAACAACCCCAAGCCTTAAGCCAAACATGACTTGCAAGGGTCACTGGCCAACCAAGACAAACAAAAAGGTATTATGGATAGTCAGGGAGATGCCCAGTTAATTGATCTTCAAAATATCTAAGTTCAAGATTGGTCTAAGTTTATTCGGAACTCCCATAAAGTGTAGAAACTTGCCCCAAATCTATCAACTCTCAATTACTCTACACTGAGATATTAGGTATACACAGCACTAAACCAGGGAACTAAGTGTTTCCTTTGTGGTATTTCCTGATTACTGATTCACATTAGCTTTCTCCTTCTATTGGCCCCCTTTTGGGATAGAGCATGTATATGACAAAAACCTATCTCCTCATGAAGAGATGGACATAGGAACCAAAGGCAGGCTCAGTGGCTTAATGTCTGTCACAGACTGCCACCAATCTCCACAGTGGTTGGATCTCCAGTTGAGATTAGGTTGGGGCCCTGCCTCTGCAGATATTCTGGAGCAAGCTTTCACTGCTGTGGTCTAACTAGGAAGGGGACCTAGTGACCAGAGAGTTGGTGTCTAATCAGACAAAGATGGAGAAGGTTGTCTTCCAAGTCAGGCAAAAATATTTTCCCCAGTGGCCAAGAAGAGCAGCAGAAGCCATGAGCTCTGTGAGGCTTGTCTTAGGCACAGACACAAAGACAGACCCAAAAATATACTTCGAAAATATAATGCCTAAGTTAATTAGCATTTTTCTGAAGAATATTTCACTTTGGGGGTATGAGTTCATTGGCATTTACTGAAGACCTAACTTGTTGATAATATTGGAAATCAGATATTATTCCAAATTTCAGAAGATAAAACTGAGTCAAAAGAAAGATTAAGAATCTCTAGGAGCTGGGAAGATGGCTCAGTGGTTGAGAGCCCATACTCGCAATGGACCCGAGTTTTGTTCCCAGCAGCCACGTCTGACTGCTCACAACTGCCTGTAACTAACGGAACTTCAAGAAGGTCTGACAGCAATGATCCTCCACAGTTACTCACATGCACAGACCCTCGCCAATACACATAGACAAAGAATTTGTAAGTATTTTCACTTTATTTTTTAAAAACTATTTTTAATTACGTCAGAAGTATCTGATCCCCCTGGAGCTGAAGTTACAGGTGGCTGTGAGCTACCCTATATATGGGTTCTGGGAACGCAAACTTGGGTTCTATTAGAGAGCAGTACATGCTTTTAACCACTGAGATATCTCTCCACTCCCTGCATCCTCAAAAAGAAATTTTAATTGTTTTTCTTTTGGTTCTGTGAAGAGTGTTGTTGGGATTTTTGGGAGGATCACATTGAATCTGTAGATTGCTTTTAATACCCTAGCCATTTTTCCAGCATTAAGTCAGCCAATCCATGAACATTCAAGGTCTTTCCATCTGTGTCTTCATCAGAGATATAAGAAGGTGCCTCGGGGTGGGGGGGAGAATTAATATATGTAGTGGCTGAATCTCTCTGGCTGTTCTGTCCCTGCTGTGTGCTTTAGAAATTACTGACTCCTAGGTCTCAAAATTCACTAAGGGTTACATCACTGTTCATCTCAGCCACTTGTGATATGCAGCTCTCTTGAGAGACAAACCAAAGAGACAGAAAATTCAAGAAAAATTGTGCAACCGAACATTTTGCAGGAGCACACTTTCTCAAACATGTTAGTTTGTATTCTAATAATACAGGTTTTGCACCTTGTCTTTAATGTTGGCACTTCCAGAAGACATAAGCTGGCATCTCAACTTCTTCCCCTTCATTCTCTCAATATTAACAAAGAGTTTCAGAAATCATTATGCCATCACAACCCTAAGGAAGCCAATAACCACAGAATTCTGGGGTAGATAATATTTCTACTATGGTGTAATTATGACTCCTTGAGTCTTCAAGGTGGTTCCAATGTCAAAGTTTCTGTCTGAGTATCACTGTGTGTGGCCTTTCATTTCTCAGATCAACCCCAAGACAAAAACTCCATCCTGGGCATTTACTCCTTTAGCAAATATTAATGACTTGCTATACATACACCACTGTTAAAATAAATGAAACCCCACTGAACTGTGGTGGTGAATGCATGAACAACGGTCTGCGGCACAGTCTGCAGTGTGGTGGTACCAGGAGGCAGTGTGTGGAAGTCGGGGCTTGTGAGCTGCCTTTGAGTCCAGTGGGACTTGGCTGCCTGGTGAGAGCAGAGAGTATTTCAGGTAGAGAGGACACCAGGGGAGCAGCAGGGCTCTGAGGGAGTGCAGGCTTGTCCCCAGGAGTGGTCAGGAGGCTCCCACATCACTGCAGGAAGATGGGGAGTGAGGGGGAAGTAGAAGACGTTGAAACCGGAAAGGAGGTTGAACCTGGGCTTCGAGGAATCTGGGATGCCAGGTCAAGGAGTGTGGCTTTATTTTTCACATCACTGGGAGCTCATGGATGCTTTTGAGCAGGATAGGGACCCAAGAAAAACATGACCTTTGGAAAAGAGACAGTCTACTTGGAGTTGGGGGAGGTGTAGAGTAGAAATCAATTAGAAGCGGTTTGGTGTTGTTTGGTTGGTTTGGTTTGGGTTTTTTCCCAGACAAGAGAAAACTAATTCAGAGAAGTTGTCAGGACCCTACTAGGACCAAGCTAAAAGGTCATAAAAGGGACACATTTCAGGACTGAACAGATATAGAGACCATAGTTTTTGTGGTCTTAAACCCTTATCCAAACTTGAGGCTGGTGTCTCCCACTTCGAAATTACTTGTAAATAGCCATCAACACACGTATCCTTCAGTAACATTTTCCACAGCATGTCATTTCTGAAGTAAACCTGGTATGATGGTGCATGCCTATAATCCCAGCACTAGGGAGGCAGAAACAGGAGGGTCAAAGGCCAACCTCCACTATAGGAGATCCAGTCTCAAAAAAGGAAAAAGAAAATGATGTGGCCACCAGGGGGCAGAGTTGCACTAACAACTTCCATAGAGACAAAAAAAAAAAAAAAAAGCAGCGGGCTTAAAGGTGTCCTCAAGACTCAGAACAGCACACAGGAGGGGTGACCTGAGGCCACACATGGTGATCATGACAAGAAGCCACAGCTAGAGGCCTGGAATTCTTACAATTTTAGGAAATGAGTTCGCACAGTGAGAGAACGTGGGAAAAGGTTGTTTATTGAGCATCATCTCCTGTTTCTATTCTGCACGAGAATTGTGCATGTGACTCCACAGTCTCGTTTTCTCGCTAACAAGGCCAAGTCTGAGAAGTTCATTATTTAAGGTGGCTATCTTATACCAAACACCCTTCAATACACAAGAACATGCTTGTGACTTGGCAGGCAGTGGGGTGTGGCGGTGAGTACTATAACTGTCAAGTTGACAGAATCTGGGATTTCCTGGGCATACCTTGGGGAACTGTCTCTATTTCATTAATTGGGGTGGGAAGAACTGCCCACTCCGGGTGACAACATTCCCTAGTTTAGCTCCTGCACTGTGTAAATGGAGAAAAGCCGTGCCGCGGCCAGCGTCTGTGGCCGTGTGCTTCTTGACTGTGGATGTGATGACCAGCTGCCTCAGGCTTCCGCTGCCCTTGCTCCGCCCCTGCTGTCATGGACTGTCCCCGAACTCTGTGAGCCACAGTAGACTTTTCTCCCTCGTGGAACAGGTCCTTGTATTGGTTACTTTTTGTGTCATTGCATTCAAAAGTGGCTTGGTGAGGGATTTTATCACAGCAACAGGAAAGAAAACCAAGATGAGGAGCAGAGAACCAAAGGTCAAGCGGGGACCAATGAAGACCACTCGGGTACCACGGTGGCTGTCATGAAGATGTTAAGGAGGTAGCTAACACAGAAATGATGATGGGAAGGGACTTGATTTTACCATGTGGTAAAGAGAAGCCCCTCCCAGGAACTAAGTGGACACCTAAATGCTGAGATGAACCAATCAAGCGAAGCCTTGGGGAAAGAGGGTTTGGGGCTGTGAGGATACCTCAGGCAAAGGCCCAGGCACACAGAGCTCTTGACATTCTCGTGGAATGGAAAGGCCTGGGTGTGATGACAGGCGTGTGGGAATGACTGGTGTGAGGTGACTTGAAGAGGCCAGCAGGGACAGGTCCTTGTCTTGGTTATTTTGTGTGTGTGTGTGTGTGTGTGTGTGTGTGTGTGTGTGTGTGTGTGTGTGTATGTGTGTCATTGCAACCACACACCTGAAAAAAGCCACTTACGGGAGGGAGAATTGGGGTTCATGACAGGTGTAGTGGCAGAAGGGGCATCCAGCTGTGGCAGCCAGATGTGAGCCTGCTTGCTCATATCCAGAAGACCAGAAAGGGGCGGGGGGACAGGGTGGAGTGGAGCAGTGCTATCAACTTCAGTCCCCATCCCCAGTGACCTACGTCCTCCACTGAGGAGGCCTCACCTCCCAGTTTCCACACCTTTCAAAACAACTCCACCAGCTGGGACCGAGTGTTCAACACATGAGCCTGTGGGAGACATTTTACATCCAAATCCTAACAGGCCTTGTAGATAGAATGAGGACTCTGGTGCATGTTTTAGCAGATAACAAACTCAGCCTAGGCCCAGACTCATGCCCAGTGGTGTGAAGGGAAGCCCCAGGGTCTGTTATGAAAGTACTTTGCCATCCACATGGACTGTTCAGAGAACAGTCTTTGAAGAGAGACACAGTAGTTGTCACACCCGACAACACCTGGTGGGCAGTGTGCCTGGGGAGATGGGAGGAGGCCGACATACTGTCAGCTAAGAGCAGAGGGGAGGGGAGGACAGCTGTGAGAGAGGTTCCTAGGACAAGCTCCATTCATGACACTTGTGCTTGTACCAGGAGACGAGAGTCTGGTTTAACCTATCAGAGAAAAAAATAGTTGAAGTATATGAGTCAGCTATTGCTGTGTAACAAAGTGCCCCAAAACTAGCAGGGTAAAATGATGTTAAATACTTATGATCTCATATACTTTTTTGGGTGAGGAATCCAGAAGTTCTTGGCTGGGAGATCCTGTCATATCTTACGAGGTCTTGGTCAAGATGTCAGCAAAGATTGCTGTCATCTGAAGGCCTGACTAGGTTAGAGGGTCATGACTGCCACGTGATCCAGTTGTTGGTGATTACTATGATGGGGTCTTCAACCATCTTTGTAGTCTTCCTAGGCTTCTATGGCTCCCCATAACATGGTAACTGGCTTTCCTCAGAGTGGGAAATCAATGATGGAAGAAGAAGGTATAGTGTCTTTGTGGCCTAAACTCAGAAGTCATATTCTGACACTACAGTGACATCCATTGGTCACAGAGGCTGGCCGTATAGAAGCTACTCAGCATGTTGTCCCCAAGAGTGGAGATTCTGTGGTGATGATCTGGGACACTGCCTTCCACAGGGAGTGAGAACGGGTTGATGGGTAAGAGCACTTCTGTGCAAGCTTGAGGGCCTGCATTCAAATCCCCAGCTCCTAGTGTCATATGTGCTTACAACCTAGCATTGAGTGACAGAGACAGGAGAATCTCAAGAGTTCATTGTCCAGCCAGCCTAGCCAAAATGATGACTTCCTGGTTCAACAAGACACCTTGTGTCAAGGCAATATGGCAGAGAGCCATAGAAGAAGACATCCAAAGCCCTGCTGCTCTGACTTCTGTATGTGCACAGTCCCATGCAAACACCACACACACACACACACACAACACAAATATGGAACCTTACTCTCCTATCTCCTTTTACTCTCCCACCGGCATAGGAACCCATTACCACTGTTTCTTGAGAATAAGGTGGAGGCTCTAGGAACCTTTAGCTGTGGCTTGGTTGGCAGAGTGTTTGCCTAGCATACCCAAAGCTCTGGGTCTGGTCCTCAGCACCACATAACCAGTGATGGTGGCACATCCTTGTAATCCCAGCACTCAGGACGTGGAAGTCGTTCAAGGTCATTAACACTACATGAGACCAAGAAAAGTAGGGAGGAGATCAGTTCACAAGCTGTTAAACAACACAGTGCTCTCTTCTGGGGAAAAAGAAAAAGCCTGGGCTCCTAGGTGGGAGATTAGGTTGGGGGAGGGGCAAGGCAAGTAAAATAAGCTCCCAGGATCCCAGCCCTGGGGACCCTTGGGCAAACTACTGCCCCTTTGTGCCTCGACTTACTTATCTATAACACAAGACTAATACTGGAACCTACTTACTAGAGTTCTCTTAAGGACGAAGTGGACTGGTTGTCACGAAACTCTTAGGATGATGCCTAGTCTTCTATTTGCCCTGTGTCACGTGAGTGTTTCGTAGGTAAGTCGGCAGCCTGGCCAACAGTCAATAAAGTCAATAGTATAAACAATTCACTCTATTTCACACCCTCTGAGGAATCTTGATCTGAATTGGTTTTGAAACTATCTTTGTTCACACCAATTTTTACCTGAAAGTTCCCAGAGGATGAGGTTGTCCAGACTGCTCCCTGGTGACAGGGAGCAATTGTCACAGCTCGCAGTTCGGGTTTGGGGGCGGTTTTCCAGCACCCATTGTCAGCCTGCAGAGACTCTCCTTTCCTTTCCAGGTCATATTTGCCTTGTGTGGCATCCAGCTCAACAGTAAATGAGGGGCACACCCATGTGGTACTAATACTGCTATTTTGGGTGATGATATAATGGCTTCCAGAATCACCAAGAGGACTTTTGCAGGCGGGGCTGCTCCACGTGTCTGGGCCTTCCTCACCACAGGGTCCTCCTACCAAGAAGAGTGCTATTTTTGACATTGGGCGGGTAGAAGCCTCGGTATTTCCTAAGGATGATTGAGAACATACTGACTTGAGGGGGAAATGGGCCCTATGAGAAAAGACCCTCTTCAGGCTCCATCTGACCTTCCCTGAAACCCAGCCTGATTTGGGATGATGCTTTCTTTCTGAAAAAGAAGGAAATGGAAGGAAAGGAAGGGGGAGACAGAAGCAGAGGGATTGAAGCTCAGACAGGCATAAAAATATGGAGAGCCGTCAGGACGGCTGGACGGCTGGTTCAGAGGTCTGCTGATTTACATGTTGATTTACTCAGGAATGCACCCACGGAGCATGAATTAGGTACCACTGTTATTTCAAAAAGTTTGGAAATATTAATACATTTCAACCTTAAAATAACTTCACTAAATAGATGACGGAGTAAGGGAGGGAGGGGTTTGAATGAATGTACCAGCTCAATGGAAAAACACATGATTTTCTATACAAGAAAGCCTGCTGAGAGGACACAAGCCTTGAAATCTTGCAACAGAACAAAAGCAGATCGAATTTGAGCTGTTCCCAGTAGGATTGTGATTTTTTTTTTAACTTAGTATTATTGAAAATAAATATGTCATTTTTTTAAATGAAAGAATGATTATATGAGACTTAAATAATTTAACTGGTTTGCCTGTTTCTTAATTCACTAATAAAATAGGTTATAAGAACATGGCCATGTTAGATCATCTGTCCTTTTCTTGAAGTAAAACTGAATATCTTTCATAATGAAATTGAAAGTGTACATTGATGACTTTATCCCTCTTCTCCCACAAAATCTATTTTTATGAAATGACCTTGATCTACCTCATTTTGTAAATGGGCTTCAGCGACCTCCAGAGCATGTCTAACAGGCCTGAGCAGGTAGAGGCGTCTTGGCAGGAGAGCCCTGGCAACCCTGGAAACTGCAGAGCCTCGGCTGGAGATCCGCCAGTTGTCAACTCCGATCCCACCTGCAGCCTGAAGTGGGGAGAGGCCGGCTGCCGGCTACACCAAGTCTTTCCCTGACATCTAGTGTCAGCTCCTGAAATGACAGGCTGGGAACCAGACACAGGAGAGAGGAGCAAGCTAGCCTGGCTTGTCACCAGGGTTGAAGGGCTGTCTTCCTAAAGGTTGCCTTCCATCTCGTGGCCTTGCAGGGTCCCCCAGTAAGCAGCTGCTGAGTCACCGCCTCACAGTTTGTCCACGACAGAAGCTGAAAGGAGGACCCTGGAAGATGGTGGGCCATGCATCATTTTTCTTATTGCACAACACATGTTATTGACCAAACCCTGATGAGCATCCTTCATGCTTACTTACCTCTGGTTGAAAAGAAATCAGAAAGGAGAAAGAAAAATGGGAAGAGCGTCTAGCTGTGGCTCCTCAGCATTGCTCTGATCGGGCTATGACGAGGGCTCAGTGGTAGGACCTCAGATCCCTCTCACACTTTAGCCCTTCGGCCACCTTGGTAGATGGTGCCATAAACACATACGCTGTGAAAAACCACTTGCCAATACCATGCATACTTGTAGCATGCCAGGATTGCCCTGCAGGGACCAGAAGGAATTCTGACCATCCAGGAAAATAGAGACGTTAGTCAGAGGGCAGAGGTGGAAGCGAAAGTCTCCGCCATCATCAGGAAGGATGGGAGCCTGCAGCAGCCAGTCGGTGCTGTCTCCTGGCAGCCCCCATCCCAGAGCTGTTGACGGTCCAGTTCCAATCATGACTCTCCTTGGATCACATGGAACTTCGTCAATAAGCCCTAACAAACCCATAATGTAACAAAGGCGTTCCCTGCCAAGAACTGCCCTCACAGTTTCCCTAGACTCCTGATATTTCAATGTCAGCCAATTTCTCCTTCATCTGAAACCGAGATTCTTTGATCATTTTATTCATTTCGTTTGTTCAATGAATGTTGACTCAATCTGTAAGACAGACCAAGACATGAGATGGATGATAGATTCTGAGAAAACAGAGACGGGAAACATCATAGAACCAAACCCCAGAGTGCTTGCAATCAAAAGAGGTACACTTGCTGCTTGCTGCTGATTAAATCTTATCTCAAGAATTTTTTTAAGGACTAAGGGTTTAACCTAGTCCATCATGCATGCTAGGCAATCACTCTACTGTGGCTACAGTCCCAGCCCCATGAGGACCGTTTTTTGTCTGACCTTAAGTCATAGACCCCTCCCTAAGACATCATTTCTTTACCTTAAAACCATTAAGTCTGAAAGGCTATCGGGGTTGCACCCCACTCCATAATAATTGTTACACCTAATAGGATGGAATGCCCTCTTCTGAGTTCCTTTTTTAGGTTGGACAGGTGACCCTCCAGTCAAAAGGGCAGTGGAACAGGAGACAAGAGGCTCATTCCTCCTTCAGTAACGTTAATGCCTTAAAAGACAGAGAGCTATGATTGGTGCATTCTTTCTGCAAACTTGGCTATTGAGAGTTTGTTCTAGAAGGTTCCATACAGCTGGTTCAGGTAAGTGTCATATGAATGTGTGATATGAGCTGCAACTATAAAGCAAAGGATGTCCTAGCAGCATCTTTCAGGAAACAACAGTGTTCTTTTAAGAAAGGGATGGAGTATCAACAAGGAAAATAAACTAGCATCAAAGGCCAGAAGCTACCATGAGAACAGCCAAAAGCATTTATGGTTTGGACAGGAAATGTCCCCCAAAGGACTTGTGTTGAAGGCTTGATTTCCAAGCTGGAGGTGCTCTTTGGGAGGCCACTGGATCATGAGTGCATCCACTGATGAATTCATTCATAGTGGTGTGAATGACCAGAAGGTAGGGCCTACTTGGAGGAAGTAGCTCACTGAGGGCTGTCTCTTTGAAGGATACATCTTGTCCCCAGGCCCTTGGTGTTTATGCTTCTTGGCAGCTAAGAGGTGAGAACCTCTCGGTCACCTGTTCCCCCTACCATGATGTTCTGCCCCACATCATGCCAATGGAGCCAGCTAAACATGGATTGATAACTCTGAGTCTATGAGTCATACTAAATCTTTGTACTTTTAAAGTTGTTTCTCTCGGGTCTCATTTGTCACAATGATGAAAAACAAGCATAATGCTTTGAAGCCTTTTTAAAATTACTATTTTCCAGGTATGAATCTTCAGTACATAAAACCACCTGATGTGAGAGATGTCGAATAGATGCTTCTCTAGATTGAGATGGGAGCCAGGCGGGAGGTTCACAGGACTGGAAAGCTCACAACCTGAAAGACACACATGGGTCCCTTCGCAACAGTGTATCTATCAGTAGTAAACTATTTTCGGGAAGAGGAGGCTCTTCTGAGGAACTGCCTGCAAGTTGTGCAGACATCTCCAGTGGTGTATCTGTCCTGAGTTATCACTTATTGGTGGTACAGCTGCCTCGTGCTCCTGTGAGTAACCCCAATAAACTCAGGTTCACCAAGCTAGGCTTGGATGGAAGTTTCTTTGCAGTGTCGTTGGTCCTAAGTCTAGGATGTTCATTTACTCACCCTAAAAAAAGCCATATAATAGCAAGACATGGTGAACTTATTTCTAAAATGGTGGGGGTGGTTGCTTAACCTCACCAGGGAAAAACATGGTTTTAATTTTTTTTAATTTTAGCTTTCAAATTTGATGGCTCTGAAATGTATGTTTGTGAGCTAAACAGCAATGACAAATTCCACCCTTGAAACTTAGCTGATTCTTAAGGTTTGGGTGGGTGAGAGGTGTTTTTGAAACAGTTCTTTTTTGTCATTTACATCTATCTTATGACCCAAATGCTGCCCTTCAACACAACTAGTTGCATTTGGAATCATTAGAAAATTTAAATAAACTAAATGATCGAAAAGAAATATGCAACAAGCACCAGGTAAAATGACCTTTTGAATTGGTCTCGTAGATGTCCCCCCATGTTTAAATATATATAAAGAAGACTACACCTTAGACCCAAGAGGGGAAAGGGGACTTAGAGACAACTAAGGTTCAGTAGCCGGGTTGGTAAAACAATATCTATCCTTCTCACTGAAGGCTTGTCATAACTCGCCTCAAAGTATCAGCTAGTATTGATTTCTGCCCTTCAGCTTCCAGAACAGCCATTTTTCATTGTCTACCTTTGAGAAGCCCCGTGCCAGAAAAACCACTGCTCATCCGGGTTTCTCATACCAGCTCATAAAGAGCTATAGGCAAAGCGGGATCTCAAAGAACTTTCCGAGCCAATTAGCTTTTAGGATCCATCGAGAGCCCAGTTTTCCTCTTCGGGGGTCAAACTGTGCATTCACAAGTGGTCTGGTAGAAATCCTTCTCGCTGGGTGGTGGTGCCGCACACTTTTAATCCCAGCACTCGGGAGGCAGACGCAGGCAGATCTTTGTGAGTTCAAGGCCAGCCTGGTCTACAGAGTGAGATCCAGGAAAGGCACAAAGCTATACAGAGAAACCCTGTCTCGGAGGGAAAAAAAAAGTCATAATGTACACAATACTTAGGTTGGGGATTTAGCTCAGTGGTAGAGCGCTTGCCTAGCAAGCACAAGGCCCTGGGTTCGATCCTCAGCTCCAAAAAGAAAAAAGAAAAAGAAAAAGAAAAAAGAAATCCTTCTCTACTATCATTTTCTTCCCCTCACTTCCAACTTGGTTTGTTCAGTCAGCTCAGCATCATGGCACTTTCTAGACTACCTGTGGTGAATCTATTTGAAGAGTCAACTAAACTTTATATGTGAAAATAGCAGCCCAGTCTTCAATTCCTTCACTTGGTACATTCCAAAGATGTCCTGGTTTGCTCCAAGGGTCATTATCATCCACAAATGAAGTCTGTTTCTCTTGAAATTCATTTAACCCAGGGACTTAGCAGAACCACAGTGCTCAAAGAAGCTTTGAGAAATCATCTGGTACAACCTACATCTCTGAGTGAAAAGTCTAAAGCTGGGCTTGAAAATGGGTTTCTTCCTCAGTAAAGGGGGCTTCACCGTCTTCATAGAGATTTACAGAGTTCATTATGAAGGGTTGGGGGCTTCACCGTCTTCATAGAGATTTACAGAGTTCATTATGAAGGGTTGGGGGAGGGGTGGTTCAAACTCTGCAGGAGAAATTGCTGGGGTTAATTAGTGATGGCTACCAGGGCAGGTAGAAGGTTGGCTCCAACCTAAACCACCCTGGAGAGAGCGTTGTCTCTTAAACTCATCCTTCAGTCTTCCTCCATCAAGGGCTTCCATCTTCTCTCGTCGTGGTAACCATTCCCCCATAAAACCCTGTCAGAGTCACGTTTCCCCTCACTCTTCCCTCCTGGAGACAGCCACAGCCCTTTTCATCTTTTATCCTGGAACCTATTTTTCCAGGCCTTTAATCATCGCTGTTTCTTGTTTCTCCAGTCACTCCAATTTCTTCATCTCCCTTTGAACAGCGGTGACCAATACTGAAGACAGTGTTCTAATTCAGACTATAATGAGACTGATTCAGAATATAAAGGGGAGATCACCTTTCAGTTCATGTTTCTTCATCCCCCCTGGGATCACGTGAGCTTTCTCACCACAGCTTTTGACTAATCTCTGTGTCAGGTGTGTAGACATCATCCTAGGTCTCTCGCTGATGAGCAGACTGCTCAGAGAGGTTCAGCGTCAAAGTAAATTGCCCCAAAGAAGTCTCCACTAGGGTGGGGAGGACTAAGAAATTTGGACAAAAGCAAAGGATGCTTTTTTAAACTATTTTTAAAACAAAACCAGATGTTAAAAACTGTTGAAAAGGAAAATTCAGTAAAAGGCAATGTTTCTGAGAAGCAAATTTAAGCAGATTAGATATTTTAAACAAGCTTCATGGGATACAAAATTAAAAGTCCAAGTGTGTCCCAGATCCATGTCCTGTCCTCCCGTCACCCCTCCATGCCCATGAGTGTAGGGTGTGAGTTACAAGTAACATAAACAGAAAATGTCATGCTGATTTGAGAAAGTTAAAATCGGCAACAAGACAACTAAATTCCAACAGATAGAAGGAAAATGGTTCTCAAGAAAGGTGACCCTGGATGGGGAGTAGACTCCATGAGTAAAGTGTTCGCCATGCAAATATGAGAACCTGAGTTCGAATCCCAAAGGCCCGGATAGAGTCAGACAAAGTAGCATACATTTGTAATCTCAGGGATCCTATGGAGAGATGGGACATAGGGACAGGAGAGTCTCTGGAGGCTTGAAGGCCAGCTAGCCTGGGGTTTGCCACCATCAGACCCTGTCTCAAACAAGGACCAACATCAGAGGTGCTCTCCCTAGGTATGCTGTAGCATGTCTGTACCCTTCCATACACACACACACACACACACACACACAATCATACACACATACATATGCACACATGACAGAAGAAGAAAAGATAGCCCAAAATGACACATGAGTCCTGAAAACCTTGCCTTGCCTGAGTTAAAACATGGCGATACCCAGCCTCCTAGAACAAGACATCTTCAGTAACCTACAGGACCACTTTGGAAAGGAATCTGTCACAGTCACCGCATAACATTTTCAGACCCGATCCCAATGCTGCTAGCTAGCTTTCCTCACCATGGCAACCACCTTCAAGGCTGTTTTGAAGGAGGAGCATCTAGTTTGGACTCAGAGCTTCAGGGTGTCAGTCCACAGTGAGTTGTTGGCTTGAGGCATGCCTGACCATCATGGGAGTAGCATGTGGGAGAGCAAAGAAGAAGCTCACCTGAGGGTGGACAGGAATCACAGAGGTGTTAGCAGGGTCAGGACAGGTTACATGCAGCGCACACTCCCATGGATGCACATCCCGAAACTCGGTCCCACCACCTTGCATGTCACCATTTTCCAATAGTTCCGTCATACTGTGAATCTATCAAGGGACAAATACATTGATAGGACAGAGCCCTTAGGATCCAGTCACTACCCAATGCCCATCAGCTAGCAGCCAAGACCCCAACTGCATGACACTGTGGGGGAAATTCATTTGCAAAACATGGCCATCCCTAAATGCCCAGCTAGTTTTCTACTACCATTGATCAATTTACTTTTTTATGTGTTTGAGTGTTTTGCCTGTGTTCATGACTGTGCACCACATGGGTACAGTGCCCACAGAGGCCTGAAGAGGACTCAGATCCCCTGAAACTGGAGTTAGAGAGGGTTGTGAGCCTCCACGTGGGTGCTGGGAACTGAACCAGACCCCCTAGAAGAGCAGCCAGTGCTCCTAACCTCTGAGCATCTCCCAAGCCCGTTCTTCCTGAACCCGTGCCGAATCACACAGTGTCTCAATCACACCTTCGGAATTAGCCCCCGGTGTCCCCATCCCACCCACTTTGTCTGTTGTCCTCTTTTGAACCTCTCCCCTCAGTTCTTGCAGCAATCCATGCTGTCTCTACAATTTCTTCTCTTCCAGAGGAGCCCACTCTGTCCTCTGCCACATTCATCCTCCCAGAACACAAATTCCAATTCTGTGACTCTTTGCTCAGAAACTATTTTTTTTATTTTAGACAGTCTCCTGTAGTCCGAGCCAGGTTCACATTCAATAGGTAGTGTAGCAGGAATCTTAAAAGTTCTTATTAATAAAAGCAAACCTGAGGCCAGTTATTGGGGTGAATGCTGGAAGATCAGAGAAGCAGAACAAGCCACAGCTACCTCACCTCGCCAGTTCCTCAGCTGATCCTGTTTCCTCAGACTGGAGGCTTCTGAGTCCTTATCCAAATGAATCTCAGCTGAACTGCTGCTCAAAAGCCTAAATGCTTAACCAGCTACAAGCTTCTAGTTTCTGGTCCTCACGCCTTATATACCTTTCTGCTTTCTGCCATCACTCCCTGGAATTAAAGGCTCACTTTCTGGGATTAAAGGCGTGAGTCACCATGCTTGGCTGTGTCCTTGAACACACAGAGATCCAGGTAGATCTCTGCCTCTGAAATGCTAGGATTAAAGGTGTGTGCTACCACTGCCTATCCTCTATGTTTAATATTGTGGTTCTCTGACCCCAGATAAGTTTATTAGCGTGCACAATATTTTGGGGAACACAATACCACCACAAGGTAGCTAACAGTGACCTTGAACTTCTCATCTTCCTGCCTCCATGTTCTGGGATTATAGGCGTGAACGTGGAGAGCAAACCTCAGGCCTCATTTTAAATGCACGCTCCCAAGAGCACAGCTCGAGGAGAACCTGAGCAAACTGTTCTAAAATAGGAGCAGTATCTGGTGACTTCCACTGGGTGGACAGCCGTAGATGGTTTTAGTAGGACTTGTGAATGTCCTAAATTGTGTGTGTGTGCGTGTGTGTGTGTGTGTGTGTGTGTGTGTGTGTGTCTGCGTCTGTGTCTGTGTGTAGTGTGTGTGAGTGTGGTGTATGTGTCTATGTATGTCTGTGTGTGGTGTGTGTGTGAGTGTTGTATGTGTGGTGTGTATGTGTGCGCACGTGTCTGTGTGTGTGCCGATGTGCCGTGACATGCTTGTGGAAATCAGATGACAATTTTTGGGAATTGCTTCTCTCCTTTCTCCATGAGTTTTGAAGATTGAACTAAGTCCTTTGACTTGCACAGCAAGTGCCTTTCCTGGGGCCCAAATGCCATCCTGCTGGCCCAAATGTCCCAAACTTTATCAAAGACAAAACAAAGCAAAAGAAAGATGTATATATTTTCACGAAGAGAATCTTTAACTGAGTTTTTATGATCCCAATGACGTTTTTAAAACACCAAGGTAGAGACATCTTCTTCCCTTCTCTCCGCATCATTTGCATTTCACGTCTCTGGAAGTTTTGTCTCTTCCCCACACAGACAGTAAGTCCTAGAAGGGACAGTGTTGACAGCCATCACAACATCCACTACATCAGGCCTAGCACTTCCCCAGAACCACTCCCACGACTGTACTGAGCATGCTTGCCCGGCCTCGGGCTGGATGCCAAGGGTAAGAAAATGAAGGATGACTCCCCTGCCCTGGTGGAGTTCAGAGTCTAGTCTATCTAGAGCGCAAACATTCTGGGAAGACGGTCTGGTGGAATATGAATGTGATGTTTGGTAAACACCAAGGCTCTAGCCAGGCCAGGGCAGTCAGACTACACTGTCAGCCATCATGAATGTACAGAGGAGAGAGGAACTGGAGGCAGGTGCCATACAACAGGAAGAAAGGACCACACGTCAGGCAGGACACACCACCAATTATTATTTTACCTCAAGAGCTGTGCTGGCTAGCTTTTTTATGAACTTGATATGAGCTAAGGTCACCTGGGAAGAGGGGTCCTCAACTGAGAAATGCCTCCATCTCATTGGCCTGCAGGCAAGTTTGCAGGGCCTTTTCTTGATTAATGATTGATGTGGAAGAGCCTAGACCGCTGTGGGCAGTGCCACCTCTGGGTGGATGGACCTGAGAAGTAAGAAAGCAGGTTGAGCAAGCTATGAAGAGCAAGCCAGTAAACAGCATCCCTCCATGGTCTCTGCTTCACTTCCTGTCTCCAGATTCCTTACCTGACTCCCCTCAATGATGGACCTGACATATATAAGCCAAATAGAGCCTTTCCTCCCCAAGGTGCTGTTTACCACAGCCATAGAAAGAAAGTTAAGACATAGGTTCAGTGGGCGTGGGGACAAAAGGCAGGGGTAGGTGTGTTTAGAGCTTTGAACTTTATCCTGAATAACATAAAGGGAACTATGAAGGATTAAAATCAGGTGATTGGCACAACCACATTTGCATGTTAAGAGATGCTTTGCAGTCAAGTGGGAAAATGACTTACATCACTGGGTTCTGAGCTGTTCAGCCACTTTAAATAACTGTTATTCCAGACCTGAGCCAATGTTGTAATAGCAAAGAGAATAGAAAGAAGGGGTGCATATAGAAATACTTGGGAATTAGAATCAATGGCAATCAATTACTAATTAGATGGGAAGAATGAGGGACAAGGAGGAGTCCTGTGTGACACTTGGGTCTCTGGCTTGTCAGTCTGTTCCTGAGGCAGAAGAAGGGACAAAAGAAACTCATGGGTCCAGCTAAATCGGTAGTTCACAAAGGCCTAGATCCAGAAGGTTGACCTGAGTCGAGATGCAGATTTTGGATCCATTACAAGATAAATGATCATTAATTGTATAAACTTTAAGCAACCCCTGTACAGAATGCAGAGATAAACTGGATAGAAGACTTAGAAAGGGGTCGAGGCTAAAGTTTAAGAATATTCACTGGGGCTAGAGAGATGGCTCAGAGGTTAAGAGCATTGGCTGCTCTTCCTGAGGACCTCAGTTCAATTCCCAGCAACCACATGGTGGTTCACAAACCATCTATAATGAGATCTGGTGCCCTCTTCTGGCGAGTGTATAAATAAATAAATAAATAAATAAATAAATAAATAAATAAATAAATAAATAAATATTTTTTTTTAAAAAAAGGAATATTCACTGGATGTTAAAGAAAGCTACTGTTGATCAGTCCTTAAGAGGACAATCAAATTGTGCTGGATATGCTGATGCACACCCTTAATCTCAGCACTCAGGAGGCAGGTGCCTCTGAGTGAGTTCAAGACCAGCCTTTGGTCAACAGAGCAAATTCAACCAGGGCTACAAAGTGAAACCCTGTCTCAGAAAGGGATATATATATGAAGAGAAAGAGAGAGAGAGAGAGAGAGAGAGAGAGAGAGAGAGATCTCCAGATTTACTGGAGCAGATGCACACAGAAGAGAGGTACTGAGAAACCAGGAGTCAGGCAGGCAATGTCTTCATAGACTTGAACTTCTAAGGCTCTCCTCAACCCTCTAGCCATACCCTCCCAAGAACAAGAAGTCTCAGGAGTCAGGCCAAAGGACCTGATATACCTTCAACCTTGCAGCCTCCTTCCTAACTATATTCTGATCATCTAAGACCCAAAGTTCCCTGCCCAATCACCACTCACAACACTACCAAGTACACAGTGTGCACACTCCTAGCTCAAAGGATGTCAGCTGAATAATGGTCCTTCGAAAGAAGGGGAAGGGTGAACACTGGCCTGGGAACATGCACATACATGCAGCTAAAGCCCCTAAAGCTGAAGACTGGAACAGGGATATGAGCAATGAAGAAGTTGAACTTCCAGCCAGAGACCAATAACTGCACTCCCCCTGGGAACCCCTTTCTCTCCTAGAAGTCCAAGGACCCTGAGTATTTTAAATTGGGTCCTGGTCTTCTTCATTCACTTAAATGTATGGTACATAGGCCTCTATGTGTGCCCTCATCCTCCTTAGCCCCACACAGGACAGGGCCTGGTGGAAGCGAAACAGTTGACAAGAATTAGAGGCTTAAAATAGAAGGAAGCAAGTTTTTCATTTGTTTCTTTTTTTTTTCTTCTTTTTTTCTTTTTTTTTCTTTTTTTTTTCTTTTCTTTTTTTTTTTTTTTTTTTTTGCTTAAAACATGAAGAGCATAATGATATCTGGTCCTCAAGAGAACGCTTCTGGGGGGTGGGTGGGAAATGGTGGAGATGTGGGGAGAAAGGAGCAGGTCTGAGGGGATCCCTGAGAGCTGAGAACACAGGCTGGCGGTGGTGCTGGCTGCTCTGAGCAGCCTCCTGAGTCAGGACAAGCAGTGCTGGGAGACCAGAGGCCCAGGCCAAGGTCAGGGAACAGGTGGCTGAAAGGAGCTTACACCAACAGTTAATAATTGTCCGCAAGCAGCTTTTCTCTCCCTCTCCAGAGGCTCTGACAAGTACTCAACACAATGAGATGGGCAGAATCTGAATTACCCCAGGGAAAGATATTAGTAGTCATTTCTGCTATGCTGTGCTGATATGCATTCTGTGGCGTGGTTCATGAAAAGAAATCTGCCCGAATGGTTTTAATGTTTTTTAAGACAGGATGACTAAATGTCAGATTCATTAATGTCATCCAACTCACTCAACAAAGCAAGGACTATAACTCTCAGACTTAGCCTTGCAGTAGCTAGTTATCTCAAAGCTATGGCAAAATACTCTAAACAAGCACAATTTTGACTCACCTTAAAAAAGGTAAATACAAGAGCTAAATGTGGTTGATTCATGACAGCAATCCCAGTACTCAGAAGGTAGAGGCAGGAGGATCAGGAGTCCAGCCTTAGCTATGCAGTGAATTGGGAGCCATCCTGGGCTACATGAGACACTGTCTCAGAAAAAAATATAAATACATATGTGCTAAATGTCAGCATTTCAGAAGACAAAAAAAGTAGTGAAGTTGAATTAAAAATAGCAAGATTTCATAATGTCCCAAAGCTTGTAAATTATAATGCTGAGGATTTGGTGCTGTTCAAACATGCCTAAATGATCTGAATTTAAGCGATCCATGTATAAATACAAGGGAGGCAGCTAAGAAGTTGCAGTATCAGAACACCCAAATTCCAGCATCAAATGGATGAAGGAGGGAGATGTCTCAATTCGGACGAGGTCATGCTGAACACCACGTTCTTCCATATTTAATGAAAAACTAAACACTCTACTTCCTTGCTGTAATCAAGACATTCACCTTCCCTCAATCAGACACAGTCAGCTTCCCACGAGGGCTTGGAAGGGCAACATAAGAGTCTAGTATTTCATCTAAATCCTATCCCACTGAAAATACACTGAATTTCCAAAGTAGATTACCAAAATCTTTTTAGCCCAGACGGTAAGTGAAATAGTTCTGAATTTTTATGTATTTATTTATTTTTTGCTGGGAGACAGTTTTGAGACACAGTCTTGTTTATGTCTCTTACTGGCCTGAAACTCAACTACATAGACCAGGATGGCTTCGAACTTGTGGCTTCTGCCTCTACTTTCATAGTTTGGGACTATGAGCACCACTCCTGGCTCGTACCAACCATGTTTAAGTCATTAAGAACTCAACAGCCCCTATTTAGCTCTTATTACAGTAAGGTCTTTCACTTGCCACTTGGACACTCATTCTTGAACTGTGGGTCACTTTGAAGGTTCTCATAGATCCAATTCACTAGAAGACTGAGGAGGCGCCTACTGTATGATGTCCATGTTGAGTTAAGCAGAATGGTGCACACCTGTAATCCCAACATTCAGGAGACTACAGACTGCATGCTACAGTCTAGTCTGAGCTACACAGCAAAGCCCTGTCTCAAAAGAACAAAAGGCACAGCTCATTGCTCCTGAGGTGGGAGAGCATCATGAAGAACTAAAGAACCCCAAAGCCCTTCTACCCTCCCTGAGGTAATAGAGCCCCACTGTCTTCTAGCCTCCTCCTCCACCTAGCCACCCCCAGCCTCCTATTGCTCTATGTAAGTATGACAGCAATCCCCAGTCTAGACTGGAAGCTGGAGGGAGACAGAGATACACATCTGATTCTTCTTCTATCTTCCCAGCAGGTGGATATGGCACCTACACCTAGCAGTTTACCAACACACATCTGAACAGTCACACCTCTGCTCCAAATGTGGGGCTCTCTGTTGTAGCTAAAGTTTTCCTGCCTGGCCCACAGTCAGGACAAATCTCTGACACCCGCCAGTCCCACAGCCACTCAGACCCAACCAAGTAAACACAGAGACTTATATTGGTTACAAACTGTATGGCCGTGGCAGGCTTCTTGCTAACTGTTCTTACAGCTAAAATTAATCCATTTCTATAAATCTATACCTTGCCACATGGCTCGTGGCTTACCGGGATCTTCACATGCGGCGTGTCATGGTGGCGGCTGGCAGTGTCTCTCTCACCCAGCTTCCTGTTCTCTCAATTCTCCTCTCTGTTAGTCCCGCCTGTACTTCCTGCCTGGCCACTGACCAATCAGTGATTTATTTATTGACCAATCAGCAACACATTTGACATACAGACCATCCCACAGCACTCTGTGGCTCCTAGAGAAATAAGGCCAGGTAGGAAATCTTCTTCCCACGGGATCCATATCCCCACTGCTGTGTGCTGCGAGTGTGTGTGTGTGTGGGGGGGTTCTCTCAATAGCTAATTGATCTAACAAGTCATACCACTATAAAAATGGCCAGCGAGCCCCCTTCCTTCCTCCCTCCCACCACTGCCCACATCCGGTCTGTGGGATGTGGTCCCTAGAATCTAGGTCCCTAGAATGGGCCTATCTCAGACTCATTGAAGCATTTCTGAGGGGCATTTCATCTGCATTGGTATGTTCTGGTGTCTCTTAGCAGACACAGGAGAATCCCACTATGTTGTTGGATTATGGAGCCCTGCACAACACACTTTTAGCTCACCTATGCCTTCTTTCAAGGCTCCTGTGAAACTGTCCACTGTGGCTGAAAGCCAGTGGGATTTCACAAAGGACAATCAGGACCAAGTCCAAAGCTGAGTGACATAGTTATCTATTAACCATGTGGCACCTGGTGTTTATCATCTCAATGAATGGGGTGCCTGTGCCTACGGACCTCATTCTTGAGAGACAAGGGAGATCTCTGTGACTCACCTTCTCCACACTCCTCATTTGGACCTGCATATTTACTTAACCACTTTAATTCAATTAGACTCTATCTAAGACATTTACTCACTCAAATATTTATTAAGCACTTTATACATGGAAATCTGAAAACTTTTGCAGGATAACATTCATATCTTGCGATCTCACTACCATACAGGCCTAAATATCAGCCGGAATCATGGAGGTATCTGCTGTTTAAACTTTCTTTAAATCATTTTTAAAACAGTTAGAAAGCTAGCACACCTTGTGCTGGATAAGCTGGTACCCCAGTGATGTCTAATTTTGTATGTCAACCTGTCTGGGTCAAAGTATCTGACTGTGTAACCAAACGTTATTCAGAGTGTCTCTGGGAATACGTTTGGGGATGGGAACAACTTGTGATGGATTTAAGTTTAAACAGATTGCCCTCCATGGTGTGAGTGGGCCTCATCCGATGAGCTGAACGCCTGAAGAAAAGCACATCTTCAGAGGAAGTACTGCAGAAGATCACTCTGTGGTGTGAATTGCTGTGTTGGCTCTTGAGGGAGTTTCTTGCTGGATAGCCCTCCGGCAGTTTTTCCTACCACACCCTGTCTACCAGCCCAACTCTTGGAGTAGAAGATGACATTTTGGGAGTAGAAGACATGTTGGGTGTGTCTAAGTGTTTGGTAGTGACTAAAGACCTTTGTGGGGAAGGGGTGGACAGTCAGGAGAGTCAACGTAGGAGCTGGAGTGTATCATGGGAGGAAAAATCTCTAGGAGAGCTAAGTAAAGGAAGTACGGCTCTTATGAAGATGTCCTAGAAGTAACCTAAGGAATCTGATGGGCAGCCAGGGGTGACAGGGCACACCTATAATGGCACCACTCAGAGAGACAAATCTCAGAGGAGTACAAGTTTGAAGCCAGCCAGGGCTACATAGTAAGACTCTGTCCGTTGCCTCCCCCACCCCCAAAAAAAAGATGCATGGGCTTCTAGGAGGCATCACAGAAACCAATGCAATTTGATCTGCTAATATGAAATATACTAAAATGTGTGTGTGTGTGTGTGTGTGCGCGTGTGCATGCGCGTGCGAGTGTGTGGGCGCGCGCGCGCGCCGCCCACACACACACTCATCCATCTGTGCACATGTGGAAGCCAGAGGTTGATATAGAGTGGTCTTGTTCTATTGATTTGCACCTTACTTTTTGAGACAGGGCCTTTCACTGAATCTGGAGTCCTAACCATTTTTTGCTAGGCTAGCTAACCAGTTAGCTCTGTGGATCTACCTCAGTCTCTGCCACCTGCTCCTGGGACTCGACGTACATTATTGAACCCAATTTTTTTTTTATGAGTACTGGGAATCCAGGTTCCAGTCCTCATGGTTGTACAGAGCTGTCTTCCTAGCCTTTTATGTTGAAGTTTCATTTCAGGTTTCATGATATATTTCTTAATACTTATCTATTTTTCTTATGTGAGTGTTTTGCCAGAAGAGAGCACTGGATCCCCTGGAAATAGAGTTACAGATGACTGTGAACCTCCGTGTGGGCACTGGATTCAAACCTGGGTCCTCTGCAAAAAGCAGCCAGTGCCTTAACCACTGAGCCATCGCTTCAGCCCCTCACAGTACAGTTTTTTATGTGTTTCTGTGTGTTTTTTTAAATTATGTATTTTATGTACATTTGTATTTGGCCTGTATGTACATCTGTGTGAATGTATCAGATCCCCTGAAACTGGAGCTATGGGCAGTTAGGAGCTACCATGTGGGTACTGGAAATTAAACCTGGTCCTCTGGAAAAGCAACCAGTGCTCTTAACCATTGAGCCATCTCTCCAACCCCTCTGTAGTTTTTTAGTGCAAGAATATAAAGGGCCAGAAGATTACCTACCAATTAGTCATATTTATCATACTAATGCTGATACGACAATGAATACAAAACATCTGCCTGCTCTCCACTGTCAGTGACAGCTCTGACTGCTTGCAGAAAGGAGCTAATCTTGCCTTCAGTCACTGAATCCAGGCGGAGATGTTCCTGCTAACACAATGGGCTTCCGCAGATAGGAAGTAGCATGGCCCTTGTGAATCACTGTGTCCTTGTGAATCACTGCGTACTGTGAAGACACACTTGAGGAGCTGGCTACTTCAACCAAACTATGTAAGTGCCTCATTTCTTAATGTCATAAGCCATTCTTATTAAAGATGATAACAACTTCTTTCTAATCTACTAGCTTATGAAATTCCATTTTTGCCTAAGAGGTCTAATTAAAGCAAGGCAAAGCTATATTTAATAACATTCAGTTGCCTGAAATAATTATTAAAGAAATCCTTGAGGTTTTACCAGAAAGTACTTTAATGTCTCAAATAAATGTCAAGTTCCCCAAATCAAACCAGTAAGAAATTTAATGAGGAGGAATAAATGTCACCACTCTCCATATCTTCTCATTTGAAAAAGAAAACAGTCACACAATGTAGGGAATCAGAATTTGTTTTTATATCCCTAGAGTTATAAACATATGTATCAAAATATTTACAATTGTAGTATATGAAATAATCTATTAATGAAGAAGCCAGATACAGTACTAGAATAATCCACCAATGCAATGCAAGTTACATGAGACGTAAATGTCACAGAAAAAAAAGTAAAAGACGAGGGAATGCATGGTTCACTTCAATCAGAATTCAGCTTTTTAACAAAACGTGACTATATTTTCTGGCTACAGCCGTCTGCTGATATCCTTCTGAACATAAGACAGCCTTGAATATAATTTGGTGATCAAATTATAATTTAAGAGTTTATTATCCAAGTTTTTCCTGGCCAATACCTCTACCCTCAGCCCAGCAATTTAGTAACCCACCTTCCACATTCCCTTAAACATAATACACATAGAGAAATATACTTAGTAATAGTCCCTTTACATAAATACCAGCAATTATAGCAAAACAACTCCCCCCAGTAAAGAAATGTGTATAAGAAATGGATAAGAATACCCCTAGGAAAAGGAAGGTAAGCAAGATATCTCAGACTCTTCCTAGGGGTGGTCATCTAAGGGCAGTAAAGCAAACAATGTCTAAAAAGAAAGCCCTTTAGGCAGAAATCTGAGATGGCTTGAAATAGCTGCTGTAAACAGAGCTCTGCCCACCGAACCAGGACTGTGACACTACTTCTAAGTCTTACATAGGTGTACCCATGCGGCCCCAACAATTCAGCTACCATCTGACTGGATACCCCAAGAGTTTCTCCTATTTTAAAAAGAAACTATCTGCCCGTCACCTGGACTTTATTCATCTCATGGGATTAAAAAATGTTTTTCCCTGAGAGCAGGCACTCTGTTCTTATCATGAAATGTAGTTTACTTGATACTCCGTAACCAGACAGCACCTTCCCCGCCCCCACCTCCAGGGCTTGTTCTTTGGTTTAGGTTGGTGTATGTTTTAATTGCCTTCCAGAACTACCATCTTCATTTGGAAAACAGTGTGGGGAAATCTGTTGAGAGGGGACTATTTCAGCCAGGGTCAAAGCTACAGTGACCACTGAACTTAGATGTTATGTTCTGGTCCCCAGTGTTGGTATTATCAGACAGAACTTCCTCCAACATCCCTAATTCAGAGGAAACTTAACAGAATCATATGCATCCCTTGCCTATTACATTTACAAGAAACATTGTGTGCATTGGGGGAAATCCTAAAACCACGACCTCACTCGCACACTGTGATAGGTGTGCCCTTTGACCCTACCGTTTGTGGGGCATTTTCAACTTTGGCTCTAGAGAAACTCCAGAAAAGCTGCCTTGGCTTTAAGTGAGAGTCCACAGCAGGAGGCCTCCACGAGGGACATCTCGGTGAGGTGTGACGGGGGCTCTGCCCATCTCCACCCGTCTCCCAGGTCCTCCAGGGTAAAAACTTCTATTTCTTGGTTAAGTCAATCCCACCAACTTGGCCTTACAAACCACCTCTCCTTCTACTCTTTTGTCAGAAAGTCCACCAAATAGGGGCAGTGGCTTCCTGGCAAAGCTCCCCCACCCCCCGCTAAAGGCACTTAGGATCTGAATTTGGCAGTTGGCTTTAGGTCACAGGACCCGGTGGCCTCCAGGCTTAGCCTTCTCAGCAAAGAGGCAGTACCTGCTCTTGCCAGGACTTGGACCACTATCAGAGCCTGGTGATATACGTTCGGAAGACCTCAGTGTGCGACCCAGCAGTCATCCTCAAGAGCGGAACCAGAGGCATGGCAGCCAGTGAGGCCCCAAGTGGTGTTATGTGACTGAGGACAGATGGGGCCGTATTTGGTGGCTAGAGGAGGACTCTGGTGGCCTCAAGGAAGCATCAGCATAGTAGCCAACACCTTTCTTCCAAGGGCGGTTGCTTGGTAGTAGAGAATCCCACCCCCAAGAAATAGTTTGGGTTTGGGCCTCTCCCACTGTTCCTTCCCCTCCCCTCCCCCCTCCCTTCCCTTGGTTACTCCTACACAGTGACTTCTGCTTCCCTCCCAGATTAAGCTGCTTCCTCCTCCCCACTCCCACCCCCCTAGGCCCCCATAAGCTCGTTCGGTTTATTTCTTCCTCAGGACCATATAGAGAATGCCAATAATGAAAGTGAAGCAGAAACAAATCCAGGTCAGGATGAAACAATAGCCTTGGTGGCCGCCAGAGGCAAAGTTCCTGTCGCTGTGGGCATAATGGTGAGTGTAGATAGACACCCCGACCAGGATGCAAAACCCTGCAAGAAAAAAGGCACTGTCATGGTTGGCACCAAAGTTGTTTGTTTTTGTTTTAGATCCCACTTCCCTGGACAACAATAGAAAAGGGACCGCTAGTTGTTTGTCCCTAAAAGGTCTCTCTGTTGCTTTGCCCAGAGTCAAACTTGATGGTGTATTAGTGAGGTAGAGATGTCTGGGCTCTCACATCTGCACTGGTTTGTGTGTAATGAAGAACTAAACCATGGAGCATCCTACTGGCCGCCTGCCTTTCCCACCTGGACCCTGGCATGTCCAGGGATGGTGTTATGAGAGCAGCATGGCCTTTTACCAAACTGGGTGTTTCTGGGAAGACGGAGAAGATGGCGCCTCGCAATAATTGTGTGCATCATGGCACTAGCTGCATTTTTCTGAGGACTTCCACCTTCTCACCACTTGGTGGCTCCTAGGGGACATTAGCTTTTAAAATGATAAAACAGAAGGGAGTTGTTAATCCAAGCAGCAATAGCCCAAGGCAGCTTCACACAGTCCTGTGCTAATCGGAGGCCGTGACTGGAGCAATGAATGATGGGAAATCCAGAAAAACATCCCTTGCATGGCTAGGGATGTGTGTAGTTCAGTAGTCAGGTATTTATTTAGCATTTCAAGGCCCTGGGTTCAGTCCCCAGCAGTGAAAAGGAAAAAAAAAAAAAATGCTTCCATGTAAAATAGACTCTGCCCTGGATACTCACAGCACACCAACATGGTGGACCCTGAGAGGAAGAATCGGTTTCCCTTCTCCATGGTGAAGAGCTGGAACACGAAGACCACAAGGGAGATTAAAGAGAAGATGATGGAGAGGATCATGAAGGCTTGCACTGCCTTGAGAGCATCTGTGAACACAGGGCAGGAGCAGGGACATTAGACACCGAGAGTCTGGACATCTGAGCACCCCACAGGGCTAGGCATTGATGTCTGCACTCATACCTTCATTGCCGTATATCAGGGAGTCATCACAGGTACCCTGAGTACAGTTCTTCCAAAGCCCTACAGAGGATAATACGTCGGAGGAAACCATCCAGACCTGGAACCAGAGGAGACAGTCGATTAAGAGTTGCTCTTCTGCTTTCAGAAGAGAGCATCACCATGTGTCAGGACTGAATCTTAACCAAAACGCCCTATACAGCTGTAAATATGGTCAAGCCCTGTGTCTCTGTAGACATTAGATCCAAAGTCATAAAGATTCCAAGAGAGAAAACTGTGGGCCAGAAAAGAAGTCACCTTTCCTCTTTGGACTTCATTACTCATGATACACACACACACACACACACACACACACACACACACTCAGTCACAATCACTCACACAGAGTCAGTCACACTCATTTACTCACACACTCACAATCCCTCACACACTCACTCACACTCATCCACTTATACATACACACAGCTGAAGAAAGTTCACCATACGGTTTAAAATTCTGAAGTTCTAAGGAACAAAACCTCTGGATGAGGAAACAAGCATTGAATATGTGCAACACACTTTAAAAGACTCACATTTAAGTTCCTTGCTAATAAGAAAAAAAAAGTCAGGCCTGGTAGCAGCTGCTTATTATTCCGGTACCTTGACATGGACACAGGAGGCTTGGGGGCTTAAGACTTCAGCTCAAATAGAAAGTTTGAAGCCAGTGTAGGCTGCATGAGGCTCTGTCTCAAAAGACTAAAACCAAGAAAAGATGGCTCAGCAGTTAAGTTCTTGCAAAAGGACCGGTGCTCAGTTCCCAGCACCAACCCAGGAAGCTCCCAACCACCTGTAACTCCAGCTTCAGGGAGTTACTGCGTCCTCTTCCCTTGCACTCATATGCGCATACCCATACACATACACATAAATTTTTAAGAATGAAAAGAAATCTTTAAAGAACAAAAAACAAGGGAAAATGTCCAGCTGCAGACAACTAAGAAGCAGGAGGGCTACTCGGGAAATGACTGAATCTGGTGGCCCACCGGGCCACCATAATCTATACAGAAGGATCAGACGTGGACTGTCACAACATATCAAAATAGTGCATCCAGGGCTTCAAAGCAGGGCCAGCTAAAAGCACAAGGATGACCAAAATGTATATCCCCAGATTCACCATGGTGCCTGTATTCCTTCTTGCCGGAACCAAGAAGAACAACTCCACTCTGAAATAAAAAATCAGCGCAGAGTTTTGTCTGCACATGCACATGCACATGCTGAAACAGGAAGCCGGAGCATGCACAGTTGCCTACTCTCTCAGCCCCACATCAGGGGCTGACACTGTGTGGATGTGAAGCCCTGTGGGCATCTCGTAATACAGTTTGAAGTTCACCCCACTGTTATCCTGCGAGACATAGGAGTCAGCATTCAGCACTGATGAACTGCAAATCTGGAGGAGGCAAGATGGGCTGGGGTTGTGTCCTCTCTCATAATATTTAAACCAGCCTAGCCTGTGTTCACACCCACTGATGCTTGCAAAGCCCTTCTCTCTGGACTTTAAAACTCATTCACGCCTTTCATCCCAGCACTTGGGAAGCAGAGGTAGGTGGATCTCAGAGTTTGAGGTCTGCCTGGTCTACATAGTGAGTTCCAGGACAGCCAGGGTTACAGAGAGAAACCCTGTCTCAAAAAACAAAACAAAACAACAAAACAAACAAAAACTATTCACCTTTAACTGCAGCAAGGACTGTAGCCCATTCTAGGACAATCGTTTGTCTATCTAATGATTGGCGCCTTAATTTCTTTCTTTGTTTCTTTGTTTGTTTGTTTGGTTTGGTTTTTTTGTTTGAAACAGAGTTTCTCTATGTAGTTCTGAGCTATCCTGAAACTCACTACGTAGACCAGACTGGCCTCGAACTCACTTAGATCCTGCCTCGCAAGTGCTGGGATTAAAAGCTCAAGCTACCACGCCCAGAAAAATGTGTAGCCCAGGCTGGCCCCAAACTCATGAACCTGTTGCCTCCGCTTCTTTCAAGCAATCTTATCGTCACTTAGTCGACTACTTTTCTTCTTAGTCCAAGAAGCTGGCTCATTTTGCCCAAGACGAGGACGATACAAGCAAACAGGGAGCTGAAAATGACCACTAGGGGTCAGAGTAGCCCCGGGTTCGGAGAGCAAAGACCAGTGATCTTCGTATGATCAGGTTGTTTTTTGGTCGGCGGGAACTGAGTTAGTTAATCCTGCCAAGTTCCATTTCACACACCGATTTCCACTCAAAACTTGGATTTGTCAACCTAATAACCAAAGCAGTGTTCTTATTCTTACCATCATCTACCTGGTAATCACGAACTTCTGCAGGAGGGGAAAGGCTGGCGCACATAGATAACCTTTAACTTCTGAACTGGGAGAGCATATCTGTCCCACAGGGCACCTTCGCCAGCTATCCTGCCCAGAATGCACTTTCTTCCACTTCCCTTCTTTCTCTAAGGGGAGCCCCACCCACCTACTCACCCTCCAAATGCACCCAATCTCCACCTTTGGTAGAGAGGATCCTTCTAGAAGCTGAAGGTTCCTCCTTGTATTTCCCGTCTCCCAGCACCCCTAGAATCGCACTCCCGGACACTTGCTTTTTATACTTTGGTTATTTCATTGTTTGATGTATGAGTACATGTTTGATTTCCTCCACAGCTAAGCTAGAGGGTCTCTGCATTTTTATTTTAACATCCTACCCCCCTCCATTTTTCTTAACATTTTGCAAAAATATTCCAAAGACCCTCCCATGGATGAATGAACAAGAGGATGTGACTCACATTGGAGATGGTGGAGACAAACAGCATAATAGCAGCGGCGATGTGGACCACAAAGATACCAGCCAGTAACACCAACATCTTGGCTTTTTGGTGAGTCGTGAGCAGAGAGTTCTGAAAACAAAAGACAAGGGAGACCAAAAGGTTACCATCATGCTAAGTAAAACAAATCCCACCTTCTCACTTCGTGGGCTCTCAGTTAACATGAGATAACTGACAATTTTTAAAATTCAAAATTGCATCAAAAACTCCTAAAAACAGCTTTTCACTTATCCTGATTGATAACCCTAAGTGCCTGATCATCTGTGTAGAGACATGTACTTCTGTTTTGTTCCCACATGTTTATAGATTCATTTCTTTAATATATTTATCTATCCCCCCTTTTTTAAGAAAGGGGGAGTATTGTATTTTTCTAACAGCTGCTAATGTTTTGTTTGTGATTTAGAGGCCAAAAGTAGGACTTTGACTTTTGAAAAGGATTTTGTCATCTCCAGAGCTCTGCAGAAGCATCATACACTGTTCTAGTCTGCGTAAAGAAAGCATCCATGCTCCCAGCAAAATGCTCACCCAGCAATTTGAATAGAAATGATGTATTCTGCAGAACAAGCCACTATGACTCAATGGCCATAGAGCAAAGTGGCTACTAATTTGATCCCGGATGAGACGTAAAATGGGGGAGACACTACTTCTGTTATTACAATGCTCTTTGGCATCCAAAATTATGACAACCTAATTACAGTATAATGTCTGATCACTTACTGATTTAGCATTCCAGACTAATATTTGCAACACCTGAGCCTTTGGCCCCATGTGCCTCTTGGTGGAGACGCTGTCTAGGGGTGTCTAGGGCAATGTCAAATTTCCTATGGCTCAACGTGAACAGCTCTGGGACTTCAGAAGAGTAAAGCCTGAGATAACACCAGATGTGCCTTTTACTAGAGTGTGGTGTTTATCCAACTTCAGTCATTTAGGACCCAGCCCAGAAGACAAACAGATGCATAAATCACTGTTCAGAAGACTAGGAACTAACACAAATTAACAATGTGTGTGGATAAACAAAAGTTCTCAGCTATAATTTCAGTAGAGACCACCGATCGCAAAAACTAGAAACTAAAGGAAGTGTGAGGGGTGTTGATGGAGGAGCTGTTCTAACCGATGTCAGCTGCATCATCTCTGTGTCACACCCAGGACAGTTAGATACAGAGCCAGCCCAGGGAGACATCAAAAGGAAAGGACCAAAGCGGATTCACCCTCTAGGCAGGGAGTAGGTGAGGATGGCCCAGCCTGGGAGATGGTGGCTGGTAGCCTGCAATTGCTCGCTTCCCCGGCTAACTCCGCCTGGTGTAATTGCTGCTTTGAGTATGCTTCAGCCACTTTCATGCCACACTAGGTGTTTATTAGAACACCGATGCTATCATTATTCTGACATTTCAGGTGTCTTTCATCTCCTCTCGCTTCCTCATTAGGCACTCAGAATCAAACATGATCTTCTGCACGCCTGAGTTCTTGGTTCTTTGTGGACACTGGTTTCCACTCTGCAAAACTCTCTTCCCACTGGCTACTTCCCTTCGACTGGGGGGAAATGGTGAGAGAGGCAGAGAATGTTTCTCATTTAACTATGAATAACAAAGTTGATGACATTTTCCTGCTGCCTCTGGGGATAGACTGGAACTCTCACGTCTGTGAATCCTCTCTCCCACATTCAAGTTCTCTGTTGCCTTACTGGAATTCCTGCAGACCTCCACAACTTCCCGCTTGGCTTTCAGGGACCGAGAAAGTTGTTTTGTTTTGTTTTGTTTCGTTTTGTTAGAGGTTGTTAGAATGATTCCAAGTGCTTTGATCTCTGCCTCAGTTTACTCGTAGATGGGGTAGGAGGGGAAGGATGTCAATTATACCCAGAAGTGTTAGGATTCAACATAAGTGAAACACCTTGTGTTGCATCTGGCACATGGTGGGTACTAATAATGGGGTTGTCATGATTGCTGTTATTGTTGCTGTTTTTCTTCTAGGAAGCAGAATAGCTGTTACCAACCCAATCCAGTTACTCAATCACAGGCAGTCCCATGTCAAGCAGAAGGAATAAGACGTTGGCGGGCTAGTTTACCAGGCAGCATATGGCTAAAGTCATTTCAGTCCTCAGAAATTGTCATTTTTGTCCAGTCCTTGCCCCTTGAGTGAGGAGAACACTAAGAACACACCCTCCAGAGTCACCAGAGAAAGTTAGCTTTCCTCAGCCCATTCCTCTGACATACCCTCCCTACCAGGCTTGCCCCTCCAGAATGAAGCCAGCTCAAGGCAGGAAATGACAAGATTTAAATTAATGGGTGCTGGTGTTCAACCCTCCTTGACCCTTTAATGACTTTCTCGTTCCTTTTGTTTATAATTTACAGATAACTCCTTATAGTGAGAAGTGGTTAAGAAGCCAAGAATGGAATATAATCCACCAAGTGAGGCCTCTTTAAATGAGTTGCCTGGCGGGGATGGGTGGGGAGGGGGGATGAATTCAGGAACCTTTCTGTATCCTTGGATGCCCTGGGATCCTATCCAGAAGAGTCCATCTTGTTTCACCCCACTTATATCCAGTGACCCTCATCATGTCCTAGAAGAAGCAGGTCCTCTCCCAGCCACTCGGGCTCACTTCTCACCTCAGCACAGGCCCTAGTCCTTGTCCCCTGCCTACTGTCAGGCCGAGGAGCAGGGGAATCAAACTAAAAAGTGACTCTTATCTGATTGGGGCAGGGGTGCTGTGTGTTTTCCATATGGTAAGGGAGCAAAGTATCTCAGATCAATGAGTGTTCTTAATGAACAAGACATACAGTCCTCCCTGCTTCTGGCTATTTAGGTAGAGTTACTCCATAATACACATAACTTCATCTTTCCATTGTCCCAAATTTGTCAACTTTTATCAATGAAATCCATTGTCTGCTCACAGGGGCTTCCTTTTTGTTTTTTTGTTACTTTTTGAGACAGGGTTTCTTTGTATAGCCCTGCCTGTCCTAGAACCCGCTTTGTAGACCAGGCTGGTCTCAAACTCAGAGAGATTCCAGCAACTGCCTCCAGAGCACTGGGATCAAAGGCATGTGCCACCACGCCCAGTACTTCCATTATTTTTAGCACCCCTCTTCCAAATACTGAGAAACACAATGAAATATTTTATGCAATTTCTGTCTTGGATCACCCATGGTCAGCCAGCCTCTGTATTACAGAGCCTATCTGTTGCCCACTCAGTCAAGGACAGTAGTCTCAATCTGTGGGTCGCAACAGATGGCGCACTTCTGATATTTATATTACAATTCATAACAGTAGCAAAATTGCAGTTATGAAGTAGTAGCACAAATAATTTTATGGTTGAGGGGGTCACAACAACCTGAGGATCTGTATTAAAGGGTTGTAGCACTGGGAAGATTGAGAACCACTGATCTAGGAAGACAAAGCCCTTCAGGTCTTTATGGAAACTGCCAGCGGCGGCTGATGAGGGGGTATTTGAGAACTTAGCAAACAGCAAAGTCCGTCCATGTTCTTGAGACTTCCACCCACCATGGTCTTTTGTAACTGGTCCATTGACTCATTCCATTCAAGAAATAAGACTCAGAATGTGCCCCACTGATGTAGCACTAGCCTATCATGTTCAGAGCCCTGGAACTGGTCCTCAGCACCACCACAAAAAAAAAATTCCAGAAGCATTTAGACAACGTTGAAAGCATGGTCTGTTACAGCTTGTGTCTCACTGAGGCAATAATGGAATTTTCCCTGCTATTTCTCCAAAATGCTCTGGTTGGCATTCCCCAATGGAGAACACATTCCTCATCCTTGATGGGTGGACCAAACCCGGAAGCAGAGACCACAGAACCACAGCTCTGGATGGTAGCCCTCCCTCCTCTCTTGCTACATGGACAGACCCAAGGTGTGTCATCTATTGTTGGGGACTCCCATGCCAAGAGAGTGACTCTTCACGGTGCTTTTATGCTCCCCAGTGTGGGCCACCACACCTGGTCAATTCACAATGTTTTGAAAGGTTTAGGAGTGCAGTGGCTTATGTGGACACCAAGAACACTTCTCTTACACCTTCCCCACCCCACCGGTAAGCACAGCAGTCACCCCGTCTGCACTGTGTGATTGGCATGGGTGTGGTCAGGGTCAAGGGAAACTGAGAAACAACCAAAAGACGTGAATGGCCACACTAGAAAGAAGTAACTATTAGGAAAAATAGGGATCAGAGACTTGGAGCCAAGAACAACTGGGAATCACTCTGTAGTCCAAACTAGACTCAAACTTGTGGTAATTCAGCTTCTACCGTCCTGAGTGGACAGAGTTCCACAACTCACTTGAGAAGAGTGAGACTCTAACCAATGAGACAGTCTCTATGAATGGCAAGATGGTACAAGACGCTTCCTGGGATCACGTCTGTGGATCTGGCTGGCTGAAACCAGTTTAGGCACTTCTGGGGGTTGGGGTGTCTAAGATTCTAAGATAGTCCATTACTGGGAAGAAAAGAGCAATAATGGTTCAACTGCCGCTCCTGCCTCTCCCTGGTTTCCTGCCCAAAGCATCACAGTCAGGTGGGAGTCTACCCATATTACCTTGCACTGGGTCCCTGATATTCCCATCCCCCATTATCAGGATCCTAGCCTGGTCGCTGGCATCAGCCCCTCCCAGGACACTTTCTCTAAACCTCCCTTCCCCATGCAGTCTCTGTAGCGGCCTTGGGTTATCTGACCGTGTTCCTCCTCAACCTACAAACCTCCATCCTTCCACAGCTGAGACAAGAGCCAGTCACCAGGAAATGAGACTCCAGACGGCTGCCCATGGAATCCTGGGAATTTGGCTTCCAAAAATGAAAGCTGCTTTTATGTCCTTTCCTGAGTAATTACCTATTAATTTTTTGCACCCAAGCTCAAATTCTGCCTCCTCCTTCTTTCCATAGGTCTAAAGCAGGGTTTTTTTTTCCCCCTCCTGTTATGTTATAGCCCTTATTCATTCCTAATAAAGGCACTAATGGCAGCCTGGCTGATGACAGAGATCTTTATGGACATGTTTGGCTCTCCCACCCTGAGGAGTCTGAGTTCCTAAGGGCAGAGTCTATGACAGGTACTAGATAAACCTCATTAATGAAAACATAAATGAACTAAGGAGCGCAATATTTTCTTCACTATGGAAAAATAACAGCAAAGTGGCTGAAGGCCTTATAAGGGATACAGATGGCTCCCTTCTCTCTTTTTTATGAAAGTTTTTCATTTTTATTTTATGTGTATGGGTGTTTTTCCTGAATGTATGTCTGTGTACCATGAGTATGAGTGGTACCCATGGAGTCCAGAAAATGGTGCCAGATGCCCTGGAACTGGAGTTATAAACAACTGTAAGCCCAGCTAAGTGTGTGCTGGGAATTGAACCAGGTCCCTTGGAAAAGCATCCAGTGCTCTTAATCACTGAGCTCTCTCTCCAGAGTCTCCTTCTTTCTTTTCATGTAACATATACTTTAGTCCTCTATCATTTTTATAAATTATTTGGTACATCACTACAAGTATGGGTTGGGCAACTTATTATACACAAACTTCATATTATTTATTTCCATTTAACTTTTATAACTACTTTTTGTTAAGTATAGAACTTCCCAGCTAAGAGTTTTAAAATTGCTTCCAAAACCTACAAACTCAACCTGAAGAACTATGCAAATCACAATCTCCTCCTGCCTGGGGAACTACCTTCCGATCAAGGCCCTATTAGAAAAGTCCTTCCAAGTCCAGTACATACGGCCCATGGAATTCAAGTATAACTCAATTGTTAAGAGTGAGTGCTTGCCTAATATAGTCATAATAATCCAGCTTGTCTAATCTGCACACACCTTTAATTCCAGCAATTGGGAGCCAGAGGCAGGCAAATAAATCTCTGTGAGTTCAAAGCCAATCTGGTCTACAAACAAAAAAGAGTGCTTGCCTGGCACTCAGGAAGCCCTTGGTTCAATCCCCAGCACCCACATACGTAATCCCAGCACTTGGGAAGTAGCGGTAAGAAGATCAGCCACCCAAAGCAGCTACATTGTAGGTTCAAGGTGAGCCTGGGCTGCATGAAACACACACACACACACACACACACACACACACACACACACACACACACACAAACACGTGCACAGCCCAGTCCTGAGATTACTGTGCTATAGCCTCCTCTGCCCTACATTGGCCAATGCTGTTCCAACAATGAAATTCCCATCTCCTGCTGGCTAACTGAAAATTGGGGTGAAAGCTTTCTCATAACATCAAAAGACCTGACACTTCCTGCAAGGCAGGAGGGAAGAGAGAAGGTAAAACCGCTCTGACAGGGGTTGGGTCATGTGACCTTCAGGAGTCAGCCCTGACTGTGCACATCTTCCCCAATGCGACATCTGAAATGAAACTGAGTCTCCCTGTGCTTCCTAAGGACACTGCAGGGTAGCATGGAAGTCTGTCTGTCCTCCTCCATGTCAAAACCATTCTGGCTGTGGTGTGGGTTGGGATGTGTTTGTATTCCCACTGAGGATCATTTTAGTTGGCAAAATAGGTGTCCATGGGACATGAAAGCAAACAGAAAAGGAAGCGCTGCCCTTGGGGAGCAACGCGGAGGATGTGTCTGGAGGAGGGCAAGGCTGGGATTAAAGGCGAGCTGAGGGGATGGGACCTTGGATGAGCTTTCCTGGCCATTGTTGTTGCTGTTTTATGTCATGTGTACTTTTCCATCCTCAGCTTTGTTTTTACATACGAATGGAAAGGGAGCCATGTTTCTCTGCGTGGGAAACAGGGAGGGGGGGATCCTAAAGGACCAAGTCTTCCTGCTTCTGCTTATGGGATGTTCAGTGTGGGAAGAAAACGCTGCAGGTTGCCCTTGGCTTTGTGTATCTCCCACTAGGGCTGATGCTTTGAGTCCTGGTAGATTCTGTGGCCCTCAGCAATTGAGCAGTGAAAGAAGCAGGGATCTGGATGACTCGGGGGAAATAGCTGTTTCTTCGCGGTCCTGGAGCAAAGAGACTACCGTCTACAAAGACGGAGGACTGTGATAAATAGTGCCGTGTCTTCGGGGCAAATATAGCCTGTATGGACTGTCACACACATAGTTAGAATATAGAGTCAGAGTGTAAGCTTAAAGAACAATCTGTTAGAAGGAAGGATGGGAGGGAGGGAGGGAAAGACACAGAAAGATAGAAAGGAAGGAAGAGAAGGGGAAAGAATGGGGGAAAAGACATGGAAAAAGACCAGAAGGGAAAGAGGAAAGGAAACAAGGAGAGAAAGGGGGGAAGAAAAATATCAGAAAGGAAAGAGAGGGAGAGAGAGAGCATGTGCTCCAATTAGAAAGGCGAGGCCATTTCCCACAAACATTCTCTCTGGCTAATGGCCAGAGTTAAAAGATTTTGCCAAACCTGTCTGCTTGGTGGAATCTAGGGAGGCAGAGCCACAAGTGATAAAGAACACAGACTCTAAGTTCAAATTTCTTAAGGGTGGACCTTAAGAAATGGACCTCATAGGGTTAGCATGAGCGCTAAAGGGTCTGTGCCTAACACAAAGCAAACAATATGTTGTAGTTCATATTTATTCATTAGTGTAACATGAAAGACTCAGGCCAGTGAGGTGGTCTTGCGGCTTCTCTGCAGCCTGAAAACCTGAACTATGCAAAGGCAAGCAAACAGCATGAATATTGTTTTTGCAGATGCATCCACAGAGACACTCACCCCAACCCCACCCCCGTCTCTCTCTTATTTCCGCTTGCCCTCCATTATGTCCATTGAGTGGGTGGATCTGGACAACATCTGCAAAGCCTGAAGACAGACCTGAGCTGTGAGGCCTGAGTTCAGCCCACGCCCTCTGACTGCAGCTGGCCAGTGTTGGGGAGGATGTCCCCTGGGTGAGGACGGAAGCTTCCGTTGCCTTCTGCTCTTGACAAAGGAGAAGTATTCCTGCAGCCAGATTGTCTCCCAGGGAGATGTTGCCAAGATAATAACTAGGGTTTAGTAAGAAAAATCAAGGTGTGGCTGGGCCCTGGAGGCTTCTGGATGCGTCTGACAGCAGATGGCAGTAACATGCTTCAACCAGCAAAACCTGAGAGAGCAGGAGGGCTGTGGACAGCAGGGGCACCCAAGTATGCTGGATAGGCTGCTGGCTTGGTTCAGTTTCAGAGAAGTTGGCTACTTAGGGTTGAGAGGTATTGGGGGGTCTTTCAGTTTTAGTCATGCACTTTGACCAAGACCCCACCTCCTAGGTAACATAGTCAGAATGAAGCCGCTATCTCGGATCCCCACCCCAATCTGGATTCCTATCTTTTGTCTGAGAGGGTGTGTGTATGCATGCATGCGTGTTTGTGAGATGAGGTTTCATTAGGGGCTTGGAGCTCGAGATTCAGCTAGGCTGACTGACTGTGAGCCCCACGGAGCCTCCTGTTTCTTTTTGGCCGAAATTGAGACTACACAGCCAAGCCACCACATCCAGCTGTTCATGTGGGCTCTGGGAATCAAACTCAGGTCCTCTTGTTCCCATAGTGAGCACTTCACCTCTTGAGCTATTTCCCTAGACCCTCCTTTTTGTTTTTTTGAGATAGAATCACTATGTAGTCCCTGCTAGCCTTTAACTCACAGCAATCCTCCTGCCTCAACCCTCCCTCCCCTGTGTTGGGATTAAAGGCATGTGACACCACATCCAGCTCTTGTCTGGGGGTTTGGTGGTTGCTAGTGGCTCTGTTCCTCCCACAGCTTTTGAGTTGATCAGAGTTGGACAGCCCCTCACAATAGTTCCAATGGTGTATACAAAGGGTCTTTCAAAGGCCGTTGCTTCTTCCTGTCACACTGCTTTCTAAGGCCACCCTGTACACACAGCTGGCGCCGTCAAACCCCTCACTGCCAGCCCTGAGACTGGTTTCCATCTTCAGCCCTGGGCCACACCCTCAGCCCTGGCAGAGGCTCCTCCCTGTGGAAGCTCAGCAAGCAGCTGTGAGCAAAGGGAAGCTCTGGGCTTCGCTGTGGCGCTTTGTGAACGTTCCTGCATGAGCAAAACTCACTGTTGCAGTTTAGCAAAATGTTCTCCCCTTCCCTTCTCTCAGACCCCAAGGGAAGGAGCTTAGGTTTCTGGAAGCAGAGGTCTAAGATCAAGGTCCTCACTGGACTCTCATCTGAGACGCTGGATGGAGAAACACTGGAATGCTACCATGAAACCCAATGGTCCCAATCATGTATCAACCATGCCAAAAACTAAGAGGATAAAAAGATCTTCATGGGGACAAAAACCGAATTTTGATCCAAGGGCTATCCTGGGACAGTGAGTGTGGATGGCTGAAAGGGGCAGAGTCAGAAGTAAGAACATACTTGCCATGTCCCCCTTGTCCATTGTACTTTCTCTGTCCACTTGCTCTTTCTAGACTTTTCTGTTTGCCTCATCCCCAAACACAGCCATCCGCTCCCTCCCTCTCACTTCTGTTAGGTTCTCAAAGCTTCCCTTCCCTCCCAGTGTGTCCCCTTAGCTCCACCACACACAGCCACGCCTGAGCCTGTTCTCTCTCCTTGAGAAGAGGGCAGCGTCTCACTCAGGACCAGGTCAGTTTCTGAGCCTGATTTTGCTCAGGGCCCCTCCCGAGATGGTACCCTTTGTTTCATAAACCAAACCTCTTCCCTCTTTCCAAGTGCTGGGTGGTGATGTCCAGGGCTGTTTCAGGTAAGTTCTTTGATACTATGCCCAAGAATTCTTGGATCAGATAGGGCAGCACAAGCCATCTCTCTCTATCTCTCTCTATCTCTCTCTCTCTCTCTCTCTCTCTCTCTCTCTCTCTCTCTCTCTCTCTCTCTCCAGTACTTGCAAATGAATGCAGAGTCACACACAAGCTAGGCAAGCATGCAGTGAGCAGAATCTCTAGCCCCTAGTTCCGTTACACTAACTTTTATGGATTAAGTTAGCCATTAGTGTGAACTGACGGGATTTCTTAAAATAGAAGTGGTAGATTCTTAGATTTTTCAGAGCCTTGGGTGTCTTGGTGACCAAACTGTTTCTTCTTCATTTCTTAGTGACTGGTTTCTGATCACAGAGAAGATTCAAGGCAAGACCACAGCCCCATCTTCCTACTCAGTCGTCTTACATCCTCCCCACAATTATGGACACAATTTCAACATGTGCCATCAGTGCTGTATTATAACTGTCTGTTTGAAAGAAGACCCCAGGAGAAGGTTTCAGGAAAGTCCGAATCAGCCCCGGTACGTAAGGCCGAGCAGTGGCAATAAGGAATCGCTTCAGTTCCTGAGAAAGGCTCTTTCCACAACGCGGAAGAAAACATTGACCCCTGATATTTTGCTTAAAAGGAAGATTCAGAAGCAACAGTGTCTGCGTTTGTATTTTTCTCTTTCTCCTTCAGTGTCAGGGAACATCCCCCCACCCCCCACCCCCCCCGCCGCAACCCTCTGGAGGCCCCCCACCCCCCACCCTGACCCCTGACCCCTGTCAAATTGAGGGAAGTATCTCACAAGTCAGGGTATCAGGGACTGAAGTGTCTGTCCAGAGTTTTCTTGGGGACTTATGTTTAGAAAATGAGTGTTAGAAATCCAAAAAGACCCTAAATGGACACATGGCATTCTTTGATTCTGGAAGAACAAGGATAACCCAGAAATTCAGGGTAACCAGAGAAGAGTATTCCAAAAGCAAGACTTAGGTCCAGAAAATTCTAGTTCCATGGTAATCAAGAATTATAACCCTTCAAGGAGTGGATATCCAGATTGCTGGCAGTAGACAGAGGTTCCTCTGATTGGTGGACTGTCACCACGCCAGGTTGTAAGAGTGTGCAGGTATACACGACAAGCATTATAGACCAAATCAGGGACAATCCCCCAAAGGCTATTAGATGCTGTTTCAGGGGCTGGGCTGATTTAACTATGACCCAGTAGACAGCAGCACTGGGTGTGTTGTCCCATGACCATATAAGAGGCCCAGAGGCCTCTGAGAGCGTATGTTAGGTGGTTATGTATACAGACGTAGTAAATTACAGAAAAGACCATAGCCATGTGCTTAGAAAATGAAAGAGCTAATAATCAATACTGTAGGAATAATTTGACTAGGTGGATAATTTTAATATTTCAAAATGCTCTTTCTGCCCTCAGTAGTGGTCTCTATAACCCCAGCATTCGGGGAAGTTGAGGAAGAAGGATGACGAAAGTTCTAGTCCCTACCTAGCCTGACATTCACATAGAGAGCCTGGCTCACAAAACAAAAGCGCTGAGCATGGTGGCCTATGACTTTAATCCCAGCACTCAGGAAGCAGAAGCAGGCAGAGCTCTGTGAGTTCAAAGCCAGCCTGGTCTATAGAGCAAGTTCCAGGACAGCCAGGGCTACATAGTGAGACTCTGTGTTTAAAAAACAGAGGAAAGAATAAAGCAAGCTGTTGTGGGTAATGCCACTCCACCAGACTAATTAAACACCAAATGAAGATGAAGTATCCAGAGGAACAGGAGTGTGGAGCGTTGGGTGGGGCAGCGGCAGAACCAGAATCAAAACTTTTTTTTTTTTCTGGGTCATTTCAGGCCTGAAAAACAAGAATTTTCAGAGAAGCCATTTTTGCTGAATTTCAGAAGCACTGTCTGATGTGATTTGCTGTCCAGCAAAGGAGGATGAGTGTGGGTGTGCATTCTGAGGCACCTACACTCTGGATGCCCTCTCCCTGGTATCCCAAGGAGCTATGAGCCACGGGGCAGCCATCTTTCCACGATGACATAAAAGTCAGATTTCTGCATACACTAAGAAAACAAGATTACCTTCACATTTTTGTCATTTTGTTTTTAAGACAAAGTTTCACTACGTACCCAGGTTAGCCCCAGGTTGGCTTTGAACCCTTAACAATCTCCTGCTCCCTGAGTCCTTGGATTATAGGTATGAACTACCAAGCCCAACTTTCAAATTTCAGAGTCTATGAAAGCAATGAAGAATAGAAAGGAATGGATCTAAGTCATCTTGTGTCTTTTCCCTTGGCCACATCCCAGGTAGAGACCCCTTCCGGGTCTGTGAAGGCTACAGAAAGTCAGTTTTACCTCCAAAGAAATGTGCTTTGCTTCCCATCATGCAGTCCCAAAGCCACCTAGAAACAGCTAAGAGGCCCTGCACTCCGGCCAGCCTCCATGGAGCCCTTCCTCAGGGCTGGAGACTGGCCTAACCTTGTCTCCAGAAGACTCGTGAGAAAGCCAGCCAACCTTTCTCAAGGTCTGGGGACAGACGTCTGTCGTCTGGCAGAGGGCTGCCCCTTACTACTGGCCATAACAACGGTCTTAGGACGTGATCTGATCCAGCTGGACCTTGATGGCCTCCTGCCAACTCCCAGGACAGTTTAGTAGCCTGGAACAATGTAAAATCTGGGGGCTCTCGGACAGAGGTGCCAGACCGGATGTCCAGCAGCCCTGGACAGTGCTCTGCCGCCACCCTACTCTGCAGACTCAGGGTGAAACTGGAGATTCCTGAGGGTGAGAAGCCATGGTGTGTGGAGGAGGCGAGGGGAGGAAATAGCATCCTTTTCCAGGATGGTCAAAGACTTAGAGCCCAGAAAAGCTCACAGCGCGGGGACTCTCGCACTACTTGGAGGGAAAACAGCAGGAGTTTGAGCAACGATTTAAAAAAAAAAAAAATTGTCGTCCAACTCCACTGGGGCAGGGGTAGGAGGGGGATGAGGGGGACAAGGGGGGGCAGCCAGGGGGACAAAGCATTATGTTCTCATCCATCAAGGGACAATGGAATTTAAGACAGCTCCACAGGCCAGGCCGAGCAATTGGTGGCAGTTTACCGCTCCAGTGTTCTCTTTCTGCTGACTTGTTCAAGGCAGCCTGCCTGGTTTCAACCAGATCAGAACGACACACAATCATGTGCTATCTTCACAGGAAACTGTGGCTGTGGACTTAACAACGGCTTCCCTCCTTCACACCCATGCAGTCTGGAAGGAATAAACACTGGAAGCCCAAGCAGTTGTTCCCCAAGTCTTGAGAGGGGATCCTAGCCCTCACTCATCACCCCCACCGTGGGGGGAGGGGATAGCTTTACAAAGACCTGACCACTCACTGCACAGACCGATTTCTTTTAAATTTTCTCTTCCAACCAGCGACCTGCATTTCTGAAGAAAAGAGGGCCTCACTTCATAGGCAAGCTGAATCCTGTCACTCTCCTTAGACTTGTTTACGAGAGGGAAAGAAAAAAAAAAAAAAACCACATCTGTGTTGAAATGAACCACACCTCCACAGACCTTCAACCAAAACGCTAAGCTAATAAAAACAAAAGCAAACAGAGCCGAGTGTCTTGGTTCATTTTACATTTAGCACGTGGGTTTGTAGTTATACAGTACTTTGGGCAAAAGTAAGAAGATAAATATTCCCATACGACCACTGCCACGCTGGAAAATTCCACATCCACTCAGAAAAGTCTTTAGTTGTTTCTGATAGATCTTTTTAGTTGGCTCTGAAATGCAGCTGGCGGGGTAAAGCACAAAGCCATTCAGCAGCTTTACAGGAATGCCAGAAGTCCCCCAGCCCCACCCTCTGCTCTCTGCCTCCTTCCCCCACCTCCACATCTGGCCAAGGATTCGGGAATCCACACCAGTCTTCCCATTCCACCGAATCAACCCCTCCCAAGTCTTATTTGAAACGCTCTTTGCCTCTGTTTCCCTAACGGTTTTTCTTTAAACAAACCAATCCCCTCTTCCCATCCGGTTGGGGGGCGGGGGGCGGGAGAAAGTAAGAAATGAAATACTTAAACAGACAAGAAGGGGGCAGGAAATGCCAGAGCGAAAACAGACTGAAACCCAGACATTTATCCACCATCACCCAAAAGTATAAAAGACCAACAAACGGCCCACAGAGCAAAGGGAACTTTCTTTTCAAAGGTTACCTATTGCATTTAACCTTCGTAGAAAGAAAAAAAAAAAGTTGAAGTGTCCTCGTAAGATACCTTGTAGATTTCACCTCAAAGAATTTAAATCAAAACAAAGGATTTAAGAAAGAACATCTTTCGAGCTTGCTTTCCGTGCATTTTCAAAGAACGCAGAGTTTCCTCCATAAAGAATATTCCACTCAGGTATGTTCCAAAGTCCCTGTCCCTTCCACATCCTCAGAGCAAGAATGCAGATACCAGCAAGAGAACGTGATTACAGCCAGGGCCCGCTGATGTCCCAGATTTCCCCCACTACTTGGAGCTAAAAGTTTCAAGGACTCTGTTCTTAGAGAGCCACAGAAGGCTAGCAGAGAAAAGAAGAGAGCAAATGGCTTCAAAGCGCTTAAGCGGCGCACAGGAAGGAGCCCGGGGCCAGCAGAGTTTCCCCAGTGCGGGAGCGGTCCTACCTGGAGTGTCAGGCGACGGAGGCAGATGCCCTGAGTGGTGGAGCCAGCTGCTGGTCCGGTCCGCTCTTCGGGAGGTATGTGGCCGCAGTGAGGGGAGGGACCTGCCTCCCGAGGTTATAAGTTTCCTGGGCTGGTGTGCTGGGGTGTGTGATGGGCGGTTTCTTTCCCCAGTGTTTTAAAGGAGTTTCTATGAATCAGTCTGGATTTAAAAAAAAAAAAAAAAAAAAAAAAAAAGTTGGTGAGCTACGCCCTGCTAAGTTGGCAGTCTGTCAGACGTGGCTGGGAGTGAGCCATCAATTCAAAGAACCCTGTTGTAGCTCCCTCTGAGTCAGACACACAGACCACAGTGGAAAAAGGAGTGACATTGCTTCAAATGAGTAACAGGAGTCACACAAATAGATCTGTTTACTGAAGCCCATTCTGCTCCCCAGAAAGGAGATTTGGTTGCCACGGACATAAGGCAAAACACAAGTTAGGGTCAGGAGGAGAGGGGGCGGGGGCGGGGGGGGGGGGGGGCGGGGGGTAGGGACAGTCCTGTGTTAATTAAAACCCCAGCTAATCATCAAACAGGATTCCCGTTCTTCCTCCCCCATCACACATATCAGCTACTGCTCATCACCAGGAATTATCACATTCGTTTCTCATTGGCTTCCCTGCTTGACCCTCTTGCCCTGACCTGTGGGAGGCAGTGGGATGAGGCCCACGAAGCAGAAGAGCAGCCAGTAAACTCTGAATGTTGGGGCGCCGATTGACCGGGTCCTTAATTACGCTCTCTGGCCCTTATACATTGTGCGCATTGCTGGAGGTAGTCTTCGAATTAAGGACTTTGAACTCCGATCTTCATGTGATAATCACTTGTACCTTGCTCCACAGTTGGCTTTTGTGAAGGCAGCCAGGGACCTGATCTTCACAGCTTCCTCCCCGCACCACTTCCCTCTTAATCTTAGACTTGGGGGTTGGGGGCTACAGAGTCCCCTAATCCACAGCTCTGGCTCACTGAAGACTTTCAGGTCCTGAGTGCCTACATTTAATCCCAGCTCTCCTTACTAGCAGTGTGACTTTAGGCAAAGTAGTTACCCTTCCTGATTCCTTGTGCATGTAATGGGAAGAGTAGGTACCTAGTACACACATGTGGCAAGAAATACATGTATCAATAAGGTGCAGTGGATCATGCCTGTAATCTCAACATTTGAGAGGCTGAGGCAAGCCGGGCGGTGGTGGTGCACGCCTTTAATCCCATCACTCGGGAGGCAGAGGTAGGTGGACCTCTGTGAGTTCGAGGCCAGCCTGGTCTACAAAGTGAGTTCCATGAAAGGCGCAAAGAGAAACTCTGTCTCGAAAAACAGAGAGAGAGAGAGAGAGAGAGAGAGAGAGAGAGAGAGAGAGAGAGAGAGAGAGAGAGAGAGAGGCTGAGGCTGAGTCAAGAGGATTGCTATGAGTTCAAGGTCATCTTGGGCTACATAACAAGTTCCATGCCAGCTTGGCTACCAAGTGAGACTGTCTCAATTGAGAGAGGGGGGCTAAAATAAAAATAAATATTTATAGACAGGGTGACACCTAAAATGTCAGTGACTGGTTGGTAGTGGAAGGGGAACCACAAGTTCAAGGTGAGTTTGAGGCCAGCCTGGGACACCTGAGACTCTGAGTGAATGAATGAATGATATAGAACCTATAAGGTTGTGCACAGTCGTCATTTAATATTAGCTCCAATGATTATTTCCCTGAAGACGTACCTAAATAGGAGAAGTGACTTCTCAGAGGTGTAGGAAGTTGCTGTAGCTGCCAGACCCCAGGAAACCTGATTCTGCTGTTCACTTCAAATCCTGACATCTTCCAATCCAGGGCAATGCCTCTTGTTACTTATTCATTTACCCAACCAATATTTACTACGCAGCCACCTTCCCGGGGCCCTGCTAAGAACTGGGTTAGCAAAGTGGACTGGATGCCCACCCTCTTGGAACTTAAATTCCACAGAAAGACAGAAGGTTAGGTGGTAAAAGCTGTAAGTAAATTTCTGTGGTGCTTGGTTGCAGGTCTGTTTTTCTCCAAATCTTATAGAAAAGAGACTATTTTTTAAGTGGATGATTGAGGAAAACACACACATGCCACGACTGGATACTTCCCTCTTCACAAGTCCCTGAGAAGGGAATTCTACCCCTGTAAAGGTGAAACTGTCTAGATTTTTTCATTAAAAACTGATGATGTGACAAAGATTACATCAGTTTCTCATGTTTTTCCTCACCTCCCACCTCTACCATCACTCATTTGATAATAATAAAAAGGGGGGGGGGGCTTGTCTGGGAGAAGCCACTCCCAGTAGGGGACTGGGGCCCCAGGGAGCTACCCAGCCCGTCCCCGGGGAGGGGTGGGGAGGGACTGGAGACTGGTGAGGTCGGAACCATATGAGCTGTCAGTGTGTGTGCCCCTACCTTCCTGCCTTCCGCCCACCTGAGGCGCTCTCTTCCCTCAGCAGAGTGTAAAGAAGAGCTGGGTTCCAGGGGTCAAGTCCTCAGACGCTGGGAATGTGGGCTGGTTGCATTTTTAAAAAGAGAAACCTGGGGCCTGTGCACAGAGGGAGGGGGCTCTGAAAGCAGACACAGCGGGAGTTCTAGTTTTTCTTCTTCTGCCTGGCACTGGAGGGGACCCAGAAAAGTGCTTCCTACATTGCAGCCAATGTAAGTAGCCACTGTGGCTTTCCAAACAGACCTAAAAAAAAATCTCACTGAGAGAAATGTTAAATGTGTTGAGCTTTCACACACACACACACACACACACACACACACACACACACACACACACACAAAAAAAAAAAAAACAGAGAGAGATCCACATAAAGATCCACATATTTGTGTCGATACACTTTAAACATAAATGCCATCTAAGAATCCTAATATCTCATAATTATCCCTTGGGCATCACTGAGCTGGTTTATAAAATAATTTCAAATCTAGGGAAGAATCCACTCTATCTTGGCTGCAGGCGCCAAGTATCAAACCTCTGGATGTGTGAAAACATGTGGACTAAGGCCCAGTGTTGTGGTGCCCACCTTGAATTCCAGCACTCTATCGGCAGAGGCAAGCAGATCTCTGTAGGCTAACCTGGTCTATACAGACAGTCAGAACAACCAGGGCTACATAGAGAGATCTTATCTCAAGAAACAAAAAGTGTGACTGGGCTGAGAATGTGTGGCTCAGTTGGTAGAATAATTGTCTAGTGTACATGAAGACCTGGGTTCAATTCCCAACACCAGATAAAGCTGAGCACAGTGATGTGTATCTGTAACCCTAGCACTTGGGAGGTGGAGGCAGGAGAATCAGAAAGTCGTAGTAGATTGGAAGCCTCCTGGGAGACAAGAGACTCTGCCTCAAAAAATAAAAAATAAAAATTAATAAAAGAAAACACAGCATCTAGTTCTTGCCACAGCCATGCGGGCACAGTTGTGACTTTGGATGATGACACAGGACTGGGGACTAGGGCTCTCTCTAGCATCTAAAGGGTTGTCTCAAGCAATTCAGAGTAATCTACTTGGCTCTGCTCTGTGGTCATTTCCCTCACTAGGAAAGTGGAGCAAGGATGTTCATTCCCACAGAGCCAAAGAGCCAGGCACAATTTCACCGGACTTCAGGAAAGGCCTTCTATAATCTTGGGAAGGAATGTGCCCTCTCGCCCAGTGAAACAGTGTATGCTGGCACTGGGACATGTCCCCTTTTCCTGCATCAGTAAGAATCTCTTCTGGCACCATGCTCTTTAGGGCAGATTTTCAAGTCTGTGCTGGTGTAAACGCTTTTAATGAATGCTTAAATTGGGAGCTTCCGGTGTCTGACAGGGTTCAGAAGTCTGCTACTTGGGGGGGTCTGCCCTGCCCGACACAGCTCACAGGACAGAGAATTAATAAAGGCTTGAGTTCTGTGAGAATCCATCCAACAGGAATCCTAATCTTAGCTACACCGTCCCTCAAAGGTGGTACGTCAGGGAACATGATTGTTAATATCAGCAAACACTGTTTCAAACAAAATAGGTTGTAAAAGCATATATACTTATGCAGTTTTCCCCAAAATTGAATGTCTGCTCCTTGCTAGTCCTCTTTGAAATTGGAGGACTTAGCAACAATTCCCCTTCCTTCCTCTTACTTCCTCCCTTTCCTTTTCCTCCAGTCCCCCCACCCCCACCCCCACCCCCCCCACCTCCCCACCCCCACCCCCCCCACCCCCCCCCACCCCCGTCTTTGTTTTTCCCTCAGGCACTTCTCTTCCTGTTCTTACCTTCTTATGCTCCTCTCTGTAAAAGTAATTTTAAATCAGCTCATAACACAAGAAGTCTCTAAGAATCCTCTCATTTCATGGCTCTCTGAAAATTTGTGCTGAAACTATTTTGGAAAGATAATATGGATGAAATTCCAAGAGGGCTCCACGTATGTGGGCCTGAAGCCTCCAGCTGTGCACAGGGGACCTGCTTGAACCGGCTTGCTGATATTTCAGAAGGAGGCTGGGTGGACAACGACATCTGATCTCACAGGACAGAAGTCCACCCTGCTGACACAGGCCAGTTGTCAGATTGAACCCAACCATGGCAGACCGTTTCTTCAGGAGATGGGGATGCAGAATGTACACAGATGGTCCAAATGGCTCAAAGAACATGTCCCCTTTTGGAGTGCATCTCCTAGGGTATGGTTTTATGACCAGAAAAGAACAGCAGCACATAAATAAGAAGCGAAATAAAATATAAAAGCAAAATGAAAATATTCACTCTTTTCCCAGCTCAGGTTAGCTGCAGTATTAAAAGGTATATACCAAAGGGGTCTTAAATAAGTGGGATTTCTTTTGTACTTTGCTTCTCCTATCATGAAAGCATCCTTCCTACTACTTCATGGACCATTTCAGGTAAAGGACTGAATATTCCCAAGTAATGAGGAAAAGATCATCTCTGCTGTGCTTGCAGTGGTCAGCCCACGCAATGAGCAGATGCTGCTCTAATGGCGGATATTCAACTAAAATCTAGCACACTCAAGCGATGTGCCTCTCGTAGCCAAGCAAATGAATCTCATGTTTTCCTTCAAGATTTGTTTCTAAAGCTTAGAAAATGGTCACAGCAGCCCTCTAGCTGAGATCCCACCACTGAGGGGAAAGCAATTGGTATGTGTTTTTAAAGTTATCTGAAGGAAATTATCATAGAAGAGGACCCAAGACAAGCAGTCCAGCCTAGAGATCTTCAAGTGCATTCCCCCTAGGGACTGCCCGAACAGCAAAGCGCAGAGGTTCATGCTAGACATGGTCTTTAAGACCAGCTAACACTCAAAGGCCGGAGGTTTTACACAGTGAAAACAAACCCTAAGGAGAGTCAAACTATTTATTATGCAACCTCATTGGGCAATGGGATATTCATGCTGGTTAAGTGACGGCATAATTGGTCCAGTTTTAAAAATATGACAAGAAAATGCCCATCATGTTTGTGCATCTACACACACACACACACACACACACACACACACACACACATACACATACACACACAAATACAAAAACAATTTTTAAAAATTTTACATATATGAGTGTTTTGCCAGCATGTATGTCTGTGCACCACATGCTTGCCTGGTGCCTGTGAAGGTCAGAAGAGGGTGTTGAATTCCCTGAAACTGGAGTTATTGATGGTTCTGAGTGCTGGATACCAAACCTGGGTCCTCTGCAAGAGCAGCATGAGCTCCTAACCATCTCTCCCATCTCTCCAGACCCTAAAAACAGCTGTTCCAGCTGCTGACTTGGGTTTCAAAAGCAAATACTTAAGTAAAAGTTCAACAGAATTTCCAACGATTTCTGAAATGGACCCAAACATCCTTTTGCCATCTTAAATGATGTATTTATGTGAATTGACATATTCAGGATTGATGATTATATAACCAAACTAGCTACCATCCATAAAAATGTTGAAGGTGTTCTTTGTTCTGCAATATCAACTACTCAGCCAAGATTTAATCTTTTAAGCATATATACCTCACTAGCATGTAAATTTGCTTTCTTGTTGAGTAAATAGTGAAGTTAAATATGTAATAACAGACTTGTTTTAAAATATGTTTATCTATGATTTATTATCCGTAAATGTTTGATTTGTATAACTATTTTATATACCTCTACCTGGAGTGGCAGAAAAAATTATCAGGCAACAACTAAAAGAAAGTTCACAGGACTGAAGAGATGGCTCAGTAGTTAAGAACACTGGCTGCTCTTCCACAGAACCTCGGTTCAGTTCCCAGCCCCCGCATGGCCTCTCACACCTGTCTGTAACTCCAGTTCCAGGACTCATGCAGGCAAAACACCAACGACCGTAAAACAAAAGTAGATTATATATATATATGAAAGTTCACCAGTGGAAAAGGGTTAAGAAGATCCATTCTGCAGAACTCTGTGCATGGCCAGGCAGTGGTGGCATACACCTTTGATCCCAGCACTCGTGAGGCAGAGGCAGGGGGATCTCTGTGAGTCTGAGGCTGACATGGTCTACAGAGGGAATTCCAGGACAGCCAGGGATACACAGAGAAACCTTGTCTAAAAAAAAAAAAAAAACGAAAGGAAGGGACAGAGGGAGGGAAGGAGAGAGAGAGAGAGAGAGAGAGAGAGAGAGAGAGAGAGAGAGAGAGAGAGAGAGAGAGAACTAAGTGTCGCGGCATGGGTGTGAGGGTTCACTTAGATCAGTGGAAAGAAAACTCAGAGGCACCTTAAGAATGAATTTAGCCTTTCACGGCCGCAGGGGAATCCTGCACTTTCCCTTCACCCAGGACATTTTTATTTTTCTCTGTATTTCCAGTTTTAGCCAGGTGATTTCCATATGTTCAAAACAACCTGAAAGAGGCTCCCAAAAGTCCAATGCCAAGTGCAAATTCCTCGATTCATCAGGTACCACCGTTTTCCCCGGTTTCCTGAACCAAGTTTTGCATAGGCCTTGGTATCCTTGGGAGACTCTGAGACAAGACAAACAAAAGGTGTCTGCTAAACAAAAGATGGATTAGGGCTAGGTGCTACTCCCTGGAGCCCAGACCAGGTGTAGCCCAGTGGGAGTGCAGTCCCTGAACTCTGTGCATAGAATGGAAATGTCTCAATGGTTTATGACCTCCAGCTTCACAGCCATCCTTCCCTGGAGAGGGCAGGATAAACACTGATGAACACACACATCTCCCCTTTATAGATGATACTGACCCCCTACCACCATCTATAAATTCAGGGACTTTGTTGCCCATCAACACTGTATCTTCAGCCAAATCACAGTGCTCTCTGATGCCAAGATTAGTAGCCATCTTTCCAATTGCAATTTCTGTCTAGCTGTGCCAGCCTGTAGCTATGACAGTTGTCTTAGAGTTGGGGGTTTCTAAGTTTCCAGTGCCGCCTCTCTGGGACTTCTTGGAGAGTGATCCTCTCCACAGAGACTCAGACCAACTATTCTATTCTTCCAAAGTTTAACTCGTGTGTGTGTGTGTGTGTGTGTGTGTGTGTGTGTGTGTGTGTGTGTGTGTGTGTGATTGTGTGTGTGTGTGCACAAGAGTACAGGTCAGATCCCCTGGGGCTACAGATAGTTATGAGCCACCCAATCTGGGTGATAGGACCCAAACTCAGTTCTCTAGAAGAACAGGAAGCACTCCTAACTCTTCAGCCATCTCTTCAGCCCCCTTTATTCTTAAAGGGAAGTCTTATCTGGAAAGTCTGGAGTCGTCTTAATCTACACCCTGTATTAACCACTTGCACTTAAAGATCCAGATCATCACACTTTCCAAAATGCCCTTCGTGGGGATATATTGCGTACCCTAATAAAATTTGCCTGAAGATCAGAGAACAGAACAAGTCACTAGATTAAACACAGATGCCAGGCAGTTGTGGTACACACCTTTAATCCTAGCACTTGAGATCTCATGCCTTTTCTTAGAAGGCAGACATGTCTTTAATCCCAGCACTAAGAAGGAAGTGATATGGATGGGCGGAGAAAGGTATATAAGGCAGAAAGAGACAGGAACTAAAGGCTTTTTCAGCCTGAGAAGTCCTAGAGGTAAGATGTGGCAGTGGCTTGTTCCTTTGTCTCTCTGATCTTTCAGTATTGACCCCAATATCTGGCTCCGGATTTTTATTATAAGACCATTTAACATTTGTGTTACAGCCTTCCTCTGCTTAGCATGCTGGGTAATAGTTTCTTAATTACTGAAGGGAAGGAACTATAAGCCAAGTGGATGGGGTAAATTCACTCTTATCATTCTCCAAACCTCTGACACTGCATGCTGGGATTCAGCCCTTAATCTGTTTGATCTTTGACTATACATAATAACAGCAGATACAGGACCAATGTAGGTGTTCATTAAAGGATAGTGAAGCACACACACACACACACACACACATACACACACACACACATACACACACACACATGCTATTTGGCCTTTTAAAAGAAGAAAATCATCATCTTTAACAGTATGTATGAGCCAGGTGTATACACTGCTAAGTGAAATAAGCCAGATACAGAAAAGAAAAATGCATGTTCTCATCCATATGTTCAATCCAAGCAAAGTGTAACTCAGAGCAAGTAGAATGCTGGTTTCCAGAGGCTGTAAATGGGGCTGAGAAGATGCTGGTCAAAGAGTCTACAGTTTCAACTGGACAGAATGAACAAGTTCGTCTTCAACCAAAGCATGAAACAGAGCAAAATGGAAGTGGGAAAGACTATGAACTTTGAGAGCCCACCTCCAGTGATGGACTTCCTCCAGCAAGGCTATACCACCTCCCTAAACAGTGTCACCACCTGGGGACCAAGTGTTCAAATATCTGAGCTTATGAGGGACATTTCTCATTCAAACCACCATACTGGATTAATAATAGAGTATTGTTTGCTAGAAAATTACTAAGCAAGCATATTATAAATATTCTTACCATAAAACAACTTGTTAAAAAATTGAATATTTTAAATTTATTTTTAATAATTTCATACATGTGAACAATGTATTGTAATCATATGCACTCCCAAATTCCCCCTTCTACTCCCCTCAAGAATCCCCAACATGTCCTCCTGCCCAATTCGTGTCCTCTCCTTTTTTCTGGTGGTTAATGACCCACTAATTCCAATTAGTTTTGCCTGTTGGAATGTTGACTAGTTTTGTTGACTTTACCTTTTATGAGTGACTATAGTCATAGTGAGATTGTGAGTACAATGGCCATGTCATGGCCAGAAGACAGAATCTCACAGTACTCTCCTCATTCTCTGGCTCTTATATTCTTTCTGCTCTCTCTTCCATGAGACTCCCTAAGCCTTGGGGTCAGGGGGAGTTGATACAGGTGTCCCATTTAGGACTGAGCTCTCAGTAGACACTCATTCTCAGCAGTTTGAGTCTCTCTCTGCCTTAACTGCTGACCACTGCAGAGAAATGTCGGGGAGAGACAGAGGGTAGGACTGATCTATGCACATAAACATAAATATGTAGGAGATCATTTGGTGGCATGTCCATTTAGCAAGACAACAGTAGTAGGTTCTGTGCCAGCACTGTGAGAAACAGTCACCAGGGAGGAAGTTTTTAGGTCAGTTCCACTTGATTTCTCTCTGTCCTCCTACGTAGAGTTTAGCCGGAGGGTCTTGCCAACTAGGTCTAATGGGCAACCAAGAACAATAACAAGCCTGTGCTGTGCTGGGGATCGCTGGGGCCTCCATAATCAAATGCCTATGGAGAAACCCCACACCTGGCATTCATTTTGACCCATATCTTCTGGGGGATCCATGCAGGGTACTTTTGTTGAAGCTCCTTCAAAAAAAAATTAAATTATATATATTTTTAACTACTTTACAAAGTAGTGATTTTCTATAAAAGTTTTTCATGCATCCTTAGTTTTGGTTAACCCACTCCCAACCCCTCCTCTCCTCTGTAACCTTGACCCACTCCTGCTTAAACCTTTGAATCCCATTATTCTTCCCCCTCCGGTGTCATATCATGTGTGTTCTACCATGCCCTCGTCCCTAGAGTCTGCTTCCCCTGCCATCCTCATACACCCTTTCTAGCTTCCTGAGATCTACATATCAAATTAAACACACAAATATAAAAATTCAAAGCTAATATCCACAGATGAGAAAAAACCCAAGGCACTGGTCTCTGAGCATGGATTGCTTCACTAAGTATAATACTTTTGGTTCCATCCAGTATCCTGCAAATTTCATCATTCTTTAGTGCTGAGTAAAAGCCCATCATGTGTAGTACCGCATTTTCATTATCTATTCATCAGCTGATAGAAATCTAGATTGATTCCATTTCCTAGCAATTGTGAGTGTGCACATGGATATCGAGTGTCTCTGTGGGAGGGTATGGAGTCCTTTGGATATATGCTCAAGAGATGGACCACCTGGTAGTTCTAGTCAAAACAACATTTTTGAGTATCTTAATAAAAGCAAATAAAATGGTATACAATCTTTGAACAAAATTCCAATAATGAATCATTTAAATGTATATAAAAGAGTTAAAATAAGCCAGAGAGCTGGCTCAGTGGTTAAGAGCACTTACTGCTCTTACAGAGGATCATGGTTCAGTTCCCAGAACCTGCAAGGTGGCTCACAACCATCTATAACTCCAGTTCCGGGGGATTCAACCTCTCCTGACCACTGCATGTACATGGTACACATACTACATACATGCAGACAAAATGCTCATATATTTAAGATAAAAATTAATGAATCTTGTGTGTGTGTGTGTGTGTGTGTGTGCGTGCTAAAGAAGAGATTTATTTCAGTGTCAGAGCATTCACCCAGAATGAAGAAGGTCCCAGATTCAAACTCCAATACTAAACACACACACACACACACACACACACACACACACACACATACACACACACACACACACACACACACAGTAAAATAACCCATTAACCTCACTTTTAGGTGATTATTACAAGCATCCTTTCTTATATATGTGCATATACATATGGCTTTCTCAAGATGATCTACATGTTGATAGTTCATCTACTGACATGAACTATTTTGTACAACAAAACGTCTCCAATATCCCTCTAGCAAAGCCCCTTAGCATTCCAATGAGTGTAGGCTTGGTCATTATTTGTAACAGCTACATAGTATTCTGTGAAGTAAAGTGTTTAGATAATTCCTATTGATGGGTCTAGGGGTGTAGTTTTATTGGAAGAGTATTGACCTAGCACAAACAGGACCCTAGGTGTGATCCCCATATAAAAACTGAACACAGCAGTACATGTCTGTACTCTCAGTAATTGCCAGGTAGAAGCAGGGGGATCAGGAGTTCAAGGTCATGCCTCTAAACAGAAACAACCAATTCCCTATCTGTGGGTGGTGGACATCATAAACAGTATGTGAGTGAAACTCCTTGTACATAGCACAACCGTACACACAATATCATATCTGACATCTCATCTGAATATTGTGTTTCTCACCCGTTGGCCTGCCAGATGGTACCCATTTCATCATTTAAGGGTGTATAAGCTTAGAGAGCTGATTTAAGCACTTCTCAGTGTGTTAAGATCTCAGCTTCTTCCAAGGGGGTGTTCCTCATGACCTCCAGTGTCCCCACTAGTATTGGCACTCGGTGGTACCTTTGCCAATCCTGCTACCTCACTGCAAGTACAAACAAATGGATGAAAACTAGCCTTCTCTGGCTTGCCCATTCTGTTTTTATCTCATGAATGGTGTTTGACAGTTCACACAGTTACCTGATCTTCCACCCAGGAATACAATGCTAAACAGGACTGCCAAACCCTGAAGATACAGTAGGGGATGGGCAGCTCCCCCGTTCTCCTCCCTGCTCTCAGTCCGAGCACACCTGTTTCCCTACATTCTACACTCATGGCGTCATTTTATCCTTGTTTTATTCCCTAAACCCCGTGGTTCAGGATGTGACCCTCATCAGTTCCACATCAGACTCACAAGGGCAGCAAGCCGTTCGCTGGCAGTTTGTCCCCGCTGAGTGCACAGACCCTGGAATCCTGCTACAGTACTCGTCCCTCTGCAGCCCGGGTGAAGTAAAACAGTCGAACCCAATCCTTGCCAAGCGATTTCTGGCCTTAGCTCAGAAGCAATAAAATGTGAGGTCCACACTCATTTGGTGGCAAGGTGACAGCTGTACAGATTCCTCAGCCTGGACTGGCTGGGGGCTGGGCTGCGGGGGGTGGGGCTGGGTGTGCCTCACTGGGCATCAGCTCTTGCACTGACTTTGACCTTCACAGGGACAGTTCTATAGACCCAAGTCCAGGTTAGTGTGGGCTCCGGGTGAGGTCAGCCCTGAAATCATGTACACACAAGCAACACTGAATGGACTCAGTGGGTTGTATATATATATATATATATATATATATATATATATATATATATATATATATATATATATATATATGGTCATGAACTTGAGAGGAAATAGGAGGGGGTACCTGAGAGTTTGAAGGGAAGGAAAGGGGAAAATAATAGAATTATATTTTAGTTAAAATAAATAAATAAATAAAATTGCAACAATAATAAATAACAACATAAGCAACACGTCTGCATATGGACAGTGACACACATTCCTTGCATGACAGCCTTTCTCTTTCATTTATTTGTTTGCTAGGTTTTTGTTACTATTGTTACCATTATTTTGAAACAGGATCCACTCCATAGCCCAGGTTGGCCTGGAACTCACTAAGCAGCCAAGGCTTGCCTCAAACTCATAGCAATCGTTCTACTTCAACCTCTCAAGGGCTGAAATTACAGTGTGAAGCAACACTTCCCGCTTTTCTTCTTTCTTTGTGTGTACTGTGTGTGTGTGTGAATCACTGTGGTGTAGGACACATGGTTACGTGGGTGTGTGGGCCTGCATGTGAAAGGGCTTGCCCATGTGCACGCATGCTCACGGAGGCCAGAGAAAGACATCAAGTGGCCTCTAGCCTATCGCTCTGCCTTACTCCTTTGAGACAGCATCCCTTACTGAACCCAAAACTAGGGTGGCAGCCAGCAAGCGCAGCAATTCCCTGTCTCTGCGAGCATCGTAGGCCATCACAGCCACAGCCAGCATGGCACCTGCATGCTGGACCGGAATGCAGTTCCTTATATGCGGGCAGCAAGCGCTCTTACCCTCATAGCCCTCTCCCCAGCCCATCTTTTTTATTCTTTTTAAAACATTATTGGGAAGGTAAAGCTGAGATAAGACTGCTCACCAAGGCCACAGAATTAGTAGGAATAGCATGCTTACCCGTTCTTAATGTTTTTAACTCTTTTTTTCTTTTTCTGTAACTGTTTCCTTTCCTTCACAATGTTGCCATGTTGTAGCTCATGGGAAGCTGTGAAGGATGTGCTATTGACCCAGGGTGACCACCACAGGTGGAAGACTTTCAGCAAGGTGGGTGGGGGGCTTTGAACTTCTCCGGCTGGGTGCCATCCAAACCAGAACTTCCTAGCTCCTCAAAGGGTGGTCTGTAACCCCAAGAGATCCCTACACCCTTTCTCTCTGCATGAGGAACTCCCCCGATCCAAATGATTCCCGTAGCAGCCTCTAGGTTCCTCGATCTCCACTTAGCCGTGTGGCTAATGACACCGCTTTATGAGCAGTTAAACTGCCTTCTCTGGGGAGAAGGCCCTGTTTTCAGCATATGTAGAGGAACAGTGACATTTTGAACCTGGACACACCACTTCCGGTTCTCTGCAGGACAGCGCAGTACCCACTGCTGAGAAGCGGCCATGCTATGGGCAACCAAGCCAAAATGGAATGGAGAGTTCCAATGATGGAGAGAGCCACAGCCCAGCTTCAGGGTGGACAGAAGAGGAACATATTTTCCTGGGCAGAGAGTGTATACATTCCCAAACAGCCAGTAAAAAAAGGCTAGGTCCTTGAGGCTACAGAAAATTAGGCTGCCTGAGGGCAGAAGTCTCTTCAGCATCTCTAGATGCAGCCCAGGTGCCCAGAACAGTGTCCTAGGTTGGCAGGTGCCAAGTAAGTATATGCTGAATGAACAAAGCAAAATTTTACCTGTGTTTGAAAATAGAATATGTGATAGCATTCAGGGGAAGGAAGTAGAGTAATTAATGGCACAGGGTTTCATAATTCTTTCATAATTAATCCACTGCAGAATAACACTAGTCAGATCACTCATCACAATAGCTGTGAACAAACATTTTTTTCTTTTTTTCAAGACAGGGTTTCTCTGTGTAGCTTTGGCGCCTTTCCTGGAACTCACTTTGTAGACCAGGCTGGCCTCAAACTCACAGAAATCCGCCTGGCTCTGCCTCCCACGTGCTGGGATTAAAAGCATGCACCACCACCACCCAGCTGTGAACAAACTTTTAAAAAAGAAAAGAAAGGGAAAGAAAGCCCTGGAAAACGTAACAAGAAAGAGTAAACAAGACTCCTGGACTTTCAAATGTCATAAAACTAAAGCATCACAGAGGGTACCAGGTGGCAGCACTGCACAGTCTGAAATGATGAGCCTGCTCCATGCATCCAGACCCCTCAGAGTCTTTCTCTCACACAAACCCCTCAGGGCCTTCCTTTCTCTCACATCTGGACTTTGCCATTTATCGGTGTGACATTTCCTAACCTCATGCTCCCCAAGACAAGATCTGATCTAATCAGACCATGTGGCTACTCTCTAGTTATGATGAGGACATAAAACCATGGGAATCACATCACACTCTGGTCCATGTACCTTCCACACTCTCGCCTTCCTGCTTCCTTTCATCCACCTTACACCATGAATGAACCAGGCATCTTCCTGTCTCTGAGGCTTTGCTCAAGTTCTATGTGGTGGTGTAGAGAATGAGCTGAAGTCATATCACTTAGGCACAAATCCTCTCCAAGCCTTCACTTCCTCGTCTATAAACTGAGGATAATACTAGCTGACACCTCATGCGTTATTACAGGGAGGAGCGGATAAATAATATTTGTAAAGTTCTTAAGACAGGGCTGTGGAGCCAGGACTTAACTGTGGTACAATGAGTGTTGTCCCTGGCATCTCTCCGGAAGAAACGCAGCTCTGCCTCTAGAGCCAGTTCAAAAGTCACCTTCACCATGTAGCCTTCACCCTCTCCCCACCCTACTATAGCTGCATGAGTCATCTTCCCAATGAACCAGGATGCTGTGTCCATGCCCACCACACCTTCTCACCTTCCTTCTTCTACCACAAGCTCCCCAAGGGCAGAGTCAGGCATCTTTGAACACCCAGGAGGTTCTGGGCATTTCCTGAATGGGTTGGGCTGGGCATCAAAGCAGAAATAACAAGGAGGTCGAGTGATGCGGTCCTCAAGTCCACTTCCTAACCACTGTCATGTGGTGCCATTTGCCACCCGAGTGCAGGGTCAATAAGAGACAATTAAAAAGATAAAGAATGCCAGGGTAGTGGTGCACACCTTTAATCCCAGAACTCAGGAGACAGAGGCAGGCAGATCTCTGTAAGTTCAAGGCCAGCCTGGTCTACAGAGTGAGTTCCAGGACAGCCAGAGCTACACAGTGAAACACTGTCATGAAAAAACAAAACAAACAAAAAGGCGAAGATGAAGGTCAGGTGTGGTGGTGCATGCCTTTAACCCAACACTTGACAGACAGAAGCAGGTAGGTCTCAGAGTTCAAGGTCAGTCTGATCTACACAGCAAATCTAGGTTAGCCGAGGATGCAGAGTGAGACCTTGGCTCCAACCAAACGAAACCAAACAAAATGACAAAGAATGAGCTCAAGAGGGTAGGGCCAGGTGGAGCCTAGTGCTCTCAATCCCAATGTGTGAATAAAGACTCTTGCCCACCCTAGCTGAGGGTAACAAAGAAGGAAGTGTGTGTGTGTGTGTGTGTGTGTGTGTGTGTGTGTGTGTGTGTGTGTGTTTATATGCACACAGACACTCATGTGTGTGCAATACGTGTTTGGGTACATGTAGAAGTCAGAGGTCAATATTGGGTATCTTACTCTATCACTTTCCACGGTAGTTTTTGGGACACATTCTCTGAATGAGTGTGGAGCTCATAGTTTCTGGCAGGGTGGCTGCCAGCGAGCTCCAGGGATCCTGTTGCCTTTATCTCCCCAGTGCTGGGACTACTAATATCTACCACCATGCTTGGATTTTCACATGGGAACTAGGCATCCAAAGTCAACGCTTCCACAGAAAGCTCTTTACAAATTGAAGAAACTGTTTTGTGAACTCCAAAGCCTTTGCTCCAGTGCCTGGCACAGCCTTTGACCTTACTTCATTATGAGAATTGGAGGGTATAAAACTGCATTTCTTAAATGACCCAGATTACTAACACGGTTATAAAGCAAGGGTGTGGGTGGAAGAGAGAACGATTTGGGGCTTTTTAAGCGAGTGCAGATGCTGGGCTAGATTTGAATCCCAGACTTGTCACTGTGACAGACTCTGGATCCATTCTTGACATTTCTGAGCCTCGAATTCTTCATTTATAAAGAAGGAGGCAGTAGTATCTGTCCCAGACAATGGAAATGCCACAACAGGGGTAGGAACCTGGGACTGTACCTGCCACATAGGCTCTCTATAACTGTAGTCTCTATTAATTATAACTAACAGGCATTAGCCACAAGACAAACATTCCAACCTGAACCCAAACACGAGGTAATTACACACACAGCCCCTGGTTTGGAATGGAGAGGAACTAGGTGTTGAAATCCCTCTACGCAAGTCAACAGCCCTGCAGCCCTGATCCGTGCTCACTCTAGGTCTCTACAGTCACTTGCTCTCCTGCCTCTCCACTGCAGGCCCCATTCTGATGCTTTGTTTGGTTTGGTTTTGAAGCTGGGGTCTCACCGCACTAGGTAGCACAGGCTGGCCTATAATTTGCTATGTAGCCCATTCTGGACTCAGCCTCCTCTTCCCAAGCAGTAGGATTGCAGGCATGTGCCCAGCCCTCTGACCTTGGTCCTCTGTTCTTAGCTGGTTTCTAAAGCTGATACGCCGACCTCTATGGAAAGCAATTTGGTGGTACTCCCTTGCTTTCAGGCTGTGGGCCACTATCTGGCACTTATGGAAGACTTTTTCATAACCTGGCCTTAATGACTTCACTAGCCCCAACTTCCACCAACCCTTCACCCCCCCATGTCTTAGCCGTGTCATCAGCCAGCCGTACAGAACATTCTCTGTGCCAAGGCTGAGACTCCAAGCCGTCAGAGTCTTGCTCTGAGGCTGGACCATTGGCCACGGCTTGGAGTGCAATGCTGGGTCTAGAATCTGCTTCCACAGGAAAATACCCTCTGCTTTGAGGGTCGTTTGCTTCTTGGTGGCTGCTCCAAAGCCCCTAAGCACACTTGCCTTTATGTTGATCACAGAGAAAAGCCAGAATGCCCTTACTCATCTACCTCTCCTTTTCCATCAGATGGCAAGCTCCTGGAACGCAATGCCTAAGCATGGCTGATGCTTTTTACAGTCCAAAGTATGTTTATAGAAATAATATGGGATGGCAAAAAATGTTTTGATGTACCCTAATGTCCTGTCAATAGACTGATCTCCCTACTCCGCTCCTCCCAACTCACCCAGCTCCATACTTTAGGATCCCACTTTAGCAGACATAAACAAGTCAATATTTAAGTAAGCATGTATATTGATGCCACCGTGTTTAAGGCACAGACGTCGGTGTGAAGCAATGGCTGAGTTTGCATGGTGGCCCCACTGCTTTCTAACTGCGAGGGCCAGGTATGCTACATACCCTCACCAAAGCTTCTTCCATCTTGGCAAAACAAATATGAGACCATGTATCATAAGTGTTTGTGAGGGGGAAAAAAACGAGATGATGCACGTAAGACACATTGCCTGGAGTAGAGTAAGTGTTTAATAAACATTATAAATAGATCAAAAGCTGAGAAGTTAGTTAGCTGCCTCAATGATCAATGAATGAGCAAGCATTTCAATGCCTGTTTGTTACACTGTGGGGGAGAGAAGAGAAGCCTGGGTCAACGTCTTGATGTAGAATCTAAATTATACACAGGAACCGAGCAGAGGGCAGCAGAAATACATGGCCCTCTTGCTGAAAGGAAGGCCAAAGGGCAGCAATGAGCAGCCTGACTGGAAAGGAACACCTGTGCCCAGGAACTAAATATGCCAGGTGCAGGAGGACCTGGCCTCCCCATCATCACGGTGTTCTCGTCCATTGCTCTCCTCCATCATGTTCCATGAACTCTTAACTGCCTCTGACCACTCACTCCATGCTTCATTTCTCACACACTGGCCTTCCTGACTCACCATAGACCTTAATCAGGCCAGTCTTAAATGACTGAAACTCCTCATGGTTTACCAGTGAGTGATCAGATTTTTTACATAGCTACTGAGTACTGACTGTCAGGATCAACAGGAGATGGGGAGAAAGGGTGCAGGGGGGGGGGGGGGGGATTGGTGGGGGGGGGGGTGTCTCAGTGCTTTCCCCCAGGCTCATCCTAAATGACACCATCTCCAGGGTACATTCTGAAAGGAAGATTCCTGCTCATGACCCTTGACTGATGTCTCCTTCAGACCTGCTCTTTGCTCAGTCCAGCCTGCCTCTTCTAGAGGCCCCATGGCCCAGAAGTCACCTCCAAGTTCCTTAAAGGGTTATTCCTTTGCGGCCTCAAGCTCCAGTGTGCATCACTTAACCTTTCTATGTCCCTCACTGAGTCACTTGCCCCAGGCTGAGAGTTCTATGATGACTGATGTTAACATCCCCGCCACCTAGGATAGGATTTCACAACTAGGTAGCCACCGTTTTATTTCACATAGTTATATGGTGATGGTAATAATAGGTGTGCCTTGCTTAGTGGTTAGTATGCACCTACAACCACCCTGGATTTTATGTTTTAAAAAATAAGCCAATGTTCTAAATTTAGAGAGGAGAAAACTGAGGCTCAGGGATGTCAGTGGGTACCAGGTCACAAAATAGGACATGACCAAGTAGGACTTGAACCCAAACCCCTCTGGCTCTGGACACAGCCCTGCCTTCTGACCAGACTCCTCTCCCAGGAATACTGCTAGAGTAAGAGACACCACACCCGTGCTGCCCCAGGTACACTGATGGGGACGGCCACATGTCACTAGAAATTTCTGGATGCCTGTGTATCTCCCTAATGGGGTATTTAGACAAAACCCTTTTTGGGTGTACAATGCATGGCCACATTCATGCCCTGGGCCAAAGTTCATGGTTGACTGTTCATGGGAATGGCAGCAATGCTGCTCCTCTCGTTCCTTCCTTTAACTAGACAAAGCTTTTCCGGCTTTCGGGGTTTAGATGATGTCTCACTCTTGTATGATTTCCTCTTCCTATTCACGGATCTGCATCTTATTAAGAGTACTCGGAAGAAGCAGTGAGAATGACCGCCCACGGACCAAACCCCGCACCACTGCATCCTCTCGTTCAGCACCGTCCCTCCGCCATGCCCAAAAGAAAGGCCGAAGGGGCTGTTAAAGGAGATAAAGCCAAGGTGAAGGGCAAGCCACAGGGAAGATCTGCAAGGTTGTCTCCCAAACCTGCTCTTCCACAGCCAGAGCCAAAGCCTAAAAGGGCCCCTGCAAAGAAGGGGGAGAAGGTCCCCAAGGGGAAGAAGGGGGAAGCCAATGCTGGTAAGGATGCGAACGATCCTGCAGAAAACAGAGACGCCAAAACAGAGCAGGCACAAAAGCTGACGGTGCTGGAGACGCCAAGTGAGATGTGTGCATTTTTGATAACTGTGCACTTCTGGAGACTGCACAGCTTGAAATACTAGTTTTTATCAAGTTTCATAAAAATGCAGAATTTTATTTTACTTTTTTTAAAAGCTATGTTGTTGGTACACAGAACACTTCATTGTTGTTTTTTTTTGGGGGGGGAGGGGCAGGGAAAGGAACCTGTGTCGCTAACACAATGTCTCTCAAGCTGGATTGGTGATGGTTGATGATGAGAAACATCTTTCCCTGGTGATTTTGAGAGACTCTCTTGGCTCTCAGGACAGACGTCCTGGTGTTGACAAATGTGGCCACCATGGCACAAAACGCCTTGTGTGGGAAACTATAAATTCATTTCTGTGTCCCCCCGCCCCCCGTACCACCAACATAGATTTAAACCAGGTCCCTTCAAACCAGAGACCTGTTGGAATCTGACCCCCAAAATTGGTTTTGCCGGTCTATTGGGCAATCTGGACTTTGTTAATAGTGAATAAATTCAGTAAGAAAAAATGTTTAAAGGAATACTTGTCCTAGCTGAGCTATATAATTGTGGTATAGTCATCCCTCTGTATCCACAAGTTCTGGACCTACAGATTCAACCAATTGCAGATGGATTGTAAATATTGGGAGTAGATGTACCTAACATACAGAGGTCTGTTTTTGTTTTGTTTCTCTTTTCATTATCCCCGAATAGTATGGGGCACATAAAATTTACACTTTATTTTTATAAATGATCAAAAAAGATTATTTAAAGTACATAAGACTAGGCAGATGACTCAAGGGTTAAGAGTGCTTACTGCTCTTTCTGAGGACCAAGTGTGGTTCCCAGCACTCATACGGGCGCCTCACAAGGGCAACTGCCTGTAACTCCAGCTTCACATGATCTGATGATGTACTCTGTTGGTCTCTGTAGGCACCCATACATATGGCCTACATACACACAAATAAAAATTAAAAATAAAGTATAGGCAAAGTAAAACATATTGATAGACATCTGTTATTCCAGCACTTGGGGGAGGGTGGGGAGCCAAAGTAGGAGGAATTCAAGATTATCATCATGAGTTCAAGGCTATGGGTAGAAATATGGTTAAATAATCATAATAGTGGGAGTGTGGCACATGTCTTTAGTCCCAGCACTCCACTCAGGAGCAGAGGCAGGATGGTCTCTGTGAGTTTGAGGCCAGTCTGGAGTAATTGGAAAGTTCCAGGACAATCAGAGTTACATAGTGAGAGCCTGTCTCAAACAAACAAAGCAAACAAGCAGGAAATCAAGCAATAAATAAGTGAATAAATACAGCATATGAAAGGCTTGCCTAGGTTATACATAAATACTGTATTGCTTTGTGTAAGGGACTTAATTATCCCCAGATTTTGGTATATCAGATGCCCTGGAACCAGTCCTCATGGGACATTGAGGGACAACTGTTGTAGTGGATAGCCATTCCAGCTTTGGTCTGGAAGTTCCAACCCCCATTGAGGCTTCGGTAACTGTCATGCCTACAAGGCGGGGTGAAGGGAGGGCCCTGAAGACCCAAGATGAGAATGCACCGCGCTCTCTTCCTGCTTGGACCGTGGACGCTAGAGGTAGACTGAGGAGAGTTCTCCAGAGAACACCGCTGGACTGCACTGTGTCTTCCCCAGAACCCACCACCTACCTATCCCTTCATTTGTAAGTTATGCCATTGAATAAATCTCCCTCTTAACTACGTGGAGTGGCCTTAATAATTTCACCAATAAACTGTATTTGTGGCTTTCACATTTTTATTCATACCACCCTCTCCAGAAGAAGTTTTCTATATTGGCCACCCATTGTACTACTTTTCTTTCTTGTTTTCTGTGTGTGTGTGTGTGTGTGTGTGTGTGTGTGTGTGCACTCCCCTGTGAGTCCAGACACTTGTTTTCCATGGTGTACAAGTGGAGGTTGAGGACAGCCTCAGGCACCAGTCTCCCGATCCACCCAGCCTGAGACAGGGTCCTACTGCAGCTGATGCACATGGCAGGCTGGTTGCACATGGCAGGCTGGCTCGCTTGCGAGCTCACAGTGCTTCGGTTTTCTCTCTCTCTCTCTCACCTCCCATAGGAGCCCAGGGATTGCAGACATGTGTGCAACCATGCCTGGCTTTACATGGACTCTGGGAATTCAAACTCAGGTCCTCCTGCTTGGGCAGCAAGCTCTGGACCCACTAAGCTTCCCCACAACACACCTTCTATGTCTTCTGAATCTCAACAACACTTTGGAAGATTCCTAGTACACACAAGTCATCTTAAAATCCACTTACCTGATTGAGTAGCAAATTTGTCAAAATCTAGGACCAGGGCCATAAATTGAGGATGGTAATCTTTCCATCATTGTAAATTAACCTCTACTTTGGTGGGGTGTTAATACTCCCAGCGGGCAATAGAGCAGAACACTTCGTGATGAAAATTGATTTCTCTTCTATTCCATGTCTGTGGCCTTCACATGCCTTCTGAAACCATTTTTCTCTTCTCCTAGCCTTATAAGCCAAATAGGTCCCGTGCACCACACACAGGCAATGGCTGTCTGGGGTTTCATCTACCCTACAGTGCCCATGGGTATACATGCATGGCTAGGCAGCCCTGCTTGATTCACCTCCTTCCTGGCACAGGCTGGCTTCTGGGAGATACC